>NW_016107332.1:9499947-9570685 GCF_001604975.1 Cebus imitator
GCTTTTTTTTTTTTTTGTATTTTCCTTAGAGAGGGGTTTCACCATGTTAGCCGGAGTGGTCTCAATCTCCTGACTTCGTGATCTTTCCTCCTTGGCCTCCCAAAATGCTGGGATTGCAGGTGTGAGCCAGCACGCCTGGCGTTGTTCCTGTTCTTCAGGGGAAAGCTTCGAGTTTTTGCCCCTTTACTATGACATTTGTTATGCGTTTGTCATAGACAGCTCTTTTTATTTTGAGTTATGTTCCTTTGAAGCCTAGTTTGCTGATGATTTTCATTAAGGAGTGTTGGATTTTATCCACATTTATTGAGGTAATTATATGATTTTTGATTTTAATTCTGTTTATGTAGTAAATTACATTTATTGTTTTGCATGTGTCGAATCAATCTTTTATCCTAGGAATGGAGTCTATTTGATCATGGTAAATTAACTTTTAAATATGCTGTTGAATTCGGTTTGTTAATATTTTGAGGATTCTTGCATCTATATTCCTGAGAGATACTGGCCTATAGTTTTCTTTTATTTGTGGTTTCTTTGCCAGGTTTTGGAATCAGGGTGATGCTGGCTTCACAGAATGAGTTGAGGAGACTCTCATCATTTTTTTGAAATAGTTTTAGTAGAACTGGTAACAGCTCTTCTTGTATGTGTGGTAAAATCTGTTTATGAACTCATCCGATCTGAGGCTTTTTTTTTTTTTTTTGGTTGCTAGTTTTTTATTACTAATTCAATTTCAGACTTGATATTTATCTGTTCAGTGTTTCAATTTCTTCCTGATTCAATCTTGAGATATTTTATTTCCAGTAATTTATGCATTTTCTTTACATCTTCCACTTTGCCTGTAGAGATGTTCATAATAATCTCTAATGCCCTTTTGGATTTCTGTGGGATGGGATGTAATGTCACCTTTGCCATTACTGATTGTGCTTATTTGGATCTTTTCTCCTGCTTGACAATCTAGCTAGCAGTCTATTGATCATGTTTATCCTTTCAAAGTGCCAAACTTTTGGTTTCATTAATCTTTTGTATGAATATATGTGTCTCAATTTATTTCAACTCTGCTCTGAATATAGTTAATTTCTTTTCTTCTGCTAACTTTGATGTTAGTTTGTTTATGCTTTCTAGTCCCTCTAGGTTTGAGGTTAGATCATAACTTTGATATATTTCTATCTTTGTGATGTAGGCATTTAGTGCTATAAACTTTGCTCCTAACACTGCTTTTTCTACATCCTTGAGATTTTGATATATTGTATCCATGTTTTCATTTATTTATTTATTTTTTTAATTTCTGCCCTGCTCTGTTTGTTTACCCAAAAGTTATTCAGGAGCAATTTGTTTAATTTCTATTTATTTATGTGGTTTTGAGAGATCTTCTTGGTAATAATTTCTATTTTTATTCCACTGAAGTCTGAGAGTATGGTTGGTATCATTTCAATATTTCTGAATTTATTGAGAGTTGCTTTATGGTCAAGCACGTGGTAAATAATGGAGCATGTTGCATGTCCAGATAAGAAGAATATAGATCCAATGTTTGATGAGTGGAGTATTCTGTAGATGTGTATTAAGTCCATTTGGTCATGTGTTCAGTTTAAGTCCAGAATTTATTTGCTAGTTTTCCTTTTTTAAAAAATTTTTAAAGCAGAAGTTTATTTCTGATATGCAGATGAATAGATGGAAATGCTAGGTGTTTTTTCTTAGTTCATAAACTGGAAGTTGTAGATAAGGTGTAACTTGATGGGCAATCTTTTTACTACTTGAGTACATTGCCATAAAATTTAAAGCTTTGTTAATTGATTTTAACCAACTTAATAAAGCAACACCTCCTTTATTCATTGATTTAACCAATTTAATAAAGCAAATAACTCTACATATCTTGTAAGTGCTGTGGTAATAGCTTCAATGAAGAGTTCAAGTAAACAAATTATGAAAATTATCGTGTATTATATGCTGTTTTTCTTTTTTCTATTCAGAACCAGTGGTTCCAGATTTATTTCCTTTTTATCTAGAAATGCATATTGTGGTAGACAAAGCTTTGGTATGTATTTTGCTCTTTTTTTTTTTTTTTTTTAGTTTTCTGCCCTCATGATCTGTCTAATGTTGTAAGTGGGTTGTTGAAGTCCTGCATTGCTATTGTGCAGCGATCTATATCTTTTCTTAGGTATACATATGCTTATTTTATGAATCATGGTGCTCTATTGTTGGGTGTATATGTATTTAGAATAGTTAAGTCTTCTTATTGAACCCTTTATCATTACATAATGACCCTCTTTGTCTCTTGTTACTGTTGTTGGTTTAAAGCCTATTTTATCAATATAAGAATAGTGACTCTGGCCCTTTCTTGTTTTCTGTTTGCATAACAGATATTTCTCCAATCTTTTACTTTTGAGTCTATGGGTGTCACTGCATGTAAAATGCATATTTATAGACAAGGACAGCTGGTTCCTGTTGTTTATCTAACTTGCCACTCAGTGCCTTTTAACGGGGCACTTCAACCATTTCCATTCAAGGTTAATATTGATATTTGAAGTCGTGCTTCTATTGTGAAATTGTTATTTTGTTATTTTGTCGTTTCTATTGTGTGATGCTTTACAGGTGTGTGGGCTATGGGATATATACTTAAGTGTGTTTTTCTGGGAGCAGGTATTATTCTTTTGTTTCCATATTTGCAATTCCCTTGAGGGTCTCTTGTAAGGCTGGTCTAGTGGTAGAAAATTCCTTAGTGCTTGCTTGTATGGAAAATCTGTTATTTGTCCTTTGCTCATAAAACTTAATTTGTTTTTTTGGCATATAAAATATTTTTGAAATTTCTTTTAAGAAGACTTAAAATAGCCCCCTAATCTCTTCTTGCTTGTTTTAAAGAAATCTGAAGTCACATACGGTAGTCTGTAGCTTGTAGAATTTTCTTTCTTAATAAATGAAAATATATGTACTTGTATACCCATTTTTAAAAACATGCATTTAGCAAACATTTTAAATACATTTAAAAACAATGTACATAACAAAATACACACCAATTAAATTTTAAATAGAAATTCTGAAATGGAAGTGAGAAATTCAATTCTATTTTTTGAAAAATATATTTGTTTGTACAAATCACTTAAAATAAATTGTATATATATTGAACTCAGTCAGCTATGTAAATTATTGATTAAATATTAGATACATTATTCTTTTGTCAATAAGTCATTTTCTAATAAACATTCTATGCCCAAGTTTTTACTTAAATCCCACTCTCCTACTCTGCTGTTTTTTAAAATTATAAATATTTGTAGAACTATGTACATATTCTTGTGATAAAGTCAGAAGAATTTTTGTTACTGAAACCTGGATTATTCAAAAAATAATTTATTTTTATACTATATCATTTTACACTGTCTTAATTTATTTAAAAAATATGTATGCTACCAGTTGAACTTTAGTAAGGAGTTATTTTTTTTACTACTATAGAAGATTTTTTTTTAATTCTGAAGTATGCTATTTGTGATATTTTGTGTATGTAAATAAAATTCTAGGAACCATTTTACATGGTTTAGTATAAAATAGTTAAGCAAACTTACCTTCACCTTTTTTCCTTACACCTTTTCTGAGAAAATTAAAAACGTTCCTTCAAAAGAGTGCCCTTTTCTTATTTGCCAAAGATAGAAATCCTTGTCCTTCCTGGGGCAAAAGGAAACGTGAGGGTAGATAAATGTCTATTACATTTACGTGAGGGAAAAATAGATGCTTTATGGGAGACACAAAATAGAGCAAGTGGTTTATGTCTTTGTAGATTGTAAATCAAACTATAACTGACAATTGAAAAACATGTTGTGATTAAAAATTTCATAAATGTTTTCTGAAACTGTGTCTTCTGTGTCATATAGTCTATGCCAAACATCACAATTGCCAATGCTGTTTTCAAATAGACAGGTATTTCCTGTTTACTTTCCACTTCATAAGATCTATGAAGGCTTATGCTAGAAGTATTCAGCTTATTACCAATGAAATTAATTTTACTGCTACAGAAAAATGTGCTTAGTTTAAAATCATCATCATATATCAAGATTAACTTTATTGACTATGATTTCAAATAATGTAATTATACCTATACCCTTTTTTTTTTTTTTGATGGAGTCTCACTCTGTTGCCCAGACTGGAGTGCAATAGCAGGATCTCGGCTCATTGCAACCTCCACCTCCCGGGTTTCAAGCAATAGGAAGCTTCAGACTCCTAAGTAGCTGGGATTACAGGCACGCGCCACCATGCCCAACTAAATTTGTTTGTATTTTTAGTAGAAATGGGGTTTCACTATATTTGGCCAGGCTGGTCTCAAACTCCTGACCTCATGATCCACCTACCTTGGCCTCCCAAAGTGTTAGGATTACAGGCTTGAGTCACCACACACAGCCAATTATATCTTATTAATACAACAGACTGATCATCTTAACATCACAAAAAAAGATTTGCATTTATTGATATACTTTACATTTTAGAGACTAAACAAAATTTTGTGAAAATATTTTCTTTATTTTAAAGCAGCGCCAAAATATTAAAATATGAAGACTTATAAAAAGGTCATACCTTCATTTACTATTTCAGCATATATAAATGAATTGGTTGTAACAATTTTATATGAATATGTTTATTACCAAAACAAATATGGTAAATCATGCTTATTTGTTTTATACATCATTATATTATACAGTTAAGTGTTCCTCAGTCACAAGACAATGATTCAAAATTTAGTTGCGTACATTTAAAAGCTTTACTTTTTGGAAATGTGCTATGCTTTTAAGTTCTGAAGCAGGCTATTTGAAAATGAAAGACAACTTGGATATTATTTATTCTCACTGTAGAAAAGAAAGTCATGATCTTGTCATTTGGTTATATTATCTAAACATTTTCAAAACATAATAATGTCTATACATCGATACTACTTTTATAAATAAAACTCTGACATGTGGGGTGTCTAATAAAGATGTACAAAGATATGATGAAAATCAAATCCAACAATAAATAAATACCATAATATGACATGTCTAAGCAGTGTTACATCAGGAATTCAAGACTAATTTTTCATATGAACACTAATCAATGCAATTCTACATATTAAGGTTTATAATAAAAGTACTTGGCACAACTTAAAACTTATTCATGTTGAAAACTCAGAAATTTGTGAATAGGATTGAACTTCAAGCTAATAAAAATATGTATAAAATACTTAAAATTAATATTGCACTTACTAGTAATAGACTGAATACTATCTCTATGAATAGTAAAGTAAAAAGGTCCACTCTCACCACTGCTCTTTCTCATTACAAAAAGATATTATCCAGGGGAGTAATGCAAAAAAGCAGTATATATTTCCAATCTTGCAGATATAGTAAACTTGTGAAAATTGGAATAAAAAAACCTTTTAAGCTATGTTTATAAGCAAAAACCCATAATTATTTATTCAGTAAATCTCAAATATTCAACAAAAATGCTATGAGAAAAAAGAAAATTTAACAAGACTATAGAATATCATTTAAATATTTTTTAAAAACTACATTTTTTTTTTTTTTTGAGACGGAGTTTCGCTCTTGCTACCCAGGCTGGAGTGCAATGGCGCGATCTCGGCTCACCTCAACCTCCTTCTCCTGGGTTCAGGCAATTCTCCTGCCTCAGCCTCCTGAGTAGCTGGGATTACAGGCACGCGCCACCATGCCCAGCTAATTTTTTGTATTTAAAAAACTACATTTTTATACAATAAACAAATGATTGGGAGGAGTTCAAATTCAAAAATATAAATTTTCAATTTGCCATAGGATGCAAAAGCATGAAATGATTATAGATATATAAAATAAAACATAGAGATGATCTTTATAATAAAAAGTTCATATGTCACAAAGAATTAAAACATAGAGATATGAAATATTTATATATTAAAAATTCAATATTGTTAAAATTTAAACTATCTTAAAATTATTCTACCCATTTAATACAATTACAATTAAAAGCCCGTTGACTAATTCTTGGTGAAATTAACACTCATTACAAATTTTATATTGGAATTCACACATCATAGAATAGTGAAAATATGGAGGACTGGTTTATTTCAGAAATTTCTATAAACTTAAAATGATCAAAACAATGTGGTATAAAAACGAGATAGATTAATGATATAAAGAGATATAGATTAATGAAGCAAAATAGAATGAAGAGAGATAGATTAATGAAGCAAAATAGAATACTTCAAAAATACCTAGGTATATGTGGCCAGTTGATTTTTGAAAAAGATGTGAAGGAAATTTAATGGAAAAGCAATAGTTTTTAAAGAGTTTTATAATTTGATAGAAAGTGCACTGAATCTGTAGCTTTCTTTGGGCAGGATTATAATTTTAACTATATTGATTCTTCTAATCAATGAAGATAGGAGGATTTTTTTTATTATTTATTTGTGTCATATATGGCTTCTTTCATTAGCGTATTACAGAGAGCTTTCACTTCTTTGTTAAATATACTCCCATGATTTCAATTTCTTTAACTTTTCCTCTTCAGTATGATATTGGCTGTGGATTGGTTACATACAGCTTTGATTATTTTGAGGTTTATTCCTTCAATGCATAGTTTGTTAAGGGTTTTTATCATGAAGGGGTGCTTACTTTTATTGAAGGCTTTTTCTGCATCTACTGAGATCATCTCATTTTAAACATCTGCTTATATGGTGAATTACATTATTTATTTACATATGTCAAACCATTCTTGCATTCTTGGGATAAAACCTAATTGTTCGTGGTGTATTATATTTGTGATGCGGTGCTGGATTTGGTTTGCTACTATTTTGTTAAGGATTTTTTCATCTGTGTTCACCAGGGCTATTGGCCTGTAGTTTAGTTTTTGTTATTGTGTTCTTGCCTGGCTTTGGTATCAGGGTGATAGTGACTTTGTAGAATCAGGAAGGATTTTGTCCTCTTTGAGTTTTTGGAATAGTTTCAGTAGAATTGGTACCAGTTTTTCTTTGTACATCTTGCAGAATTCAGCTGTGAATCCATCTAATCCTGGGCATATTTTGGGGAAGAATTTTTATTACTGATTCAATTTCACTGCTTATTGATCTTTTCAGGAAATCTGTTTCTTCTTGGCTCAATATTGGAAGGTTGTATGTTTCCAGGAATTTATCTATTTCCTCCAGGTTTTTAAGCTTATGCATATAGAAATCTTCATAGCAATCTCTGATGACATTTTGTATTTCTGTGATATCAGTTGTCAAGTCACCTTCATCATATCTGATTGTGCTTATCTTAATCTGATGCCTTATATTCTTGGTTATTCTAGCTCGTAGTGTATCAACTTTATTTATACTTTCAAATAAACAACTTTTTCTTTCATTGATCCTCTGACTTGTTTTATTGCTATCAAATCGATTTAGTTATGTTCTGATCTTTTTTTACTTATTTTCTTCTGCAAACTTTGTGTTTTATTTGTTCTTGGTTTTCCAATCCTTAAAGTGCAACATTAGGTTGTTAATTTGTGACTTTTCTATCTTTTCAATATAAAAATTTAATGCTATAAATTTCCTCTCAGCAGAACTTTTGCTGTGTTCCAGAGATTTTTGATGTTGTGTCTCTACTTTCATTTGTTTCAAAAAGTTTTTAAATACCTCTCTTAATTCTATCATTGATCCAAATACCATTCAGTCATATGTTCTTCAATTTCTTTTGTATTGGTATGTTTATCAGACTTCCTCTTGGTATTTATTTCCAGTTATATTCCACTGTGGTATGAGGAGATACTTGATATGATTTTAATTTTTGAAATTTATTAAGATTTGTTTTGTTACCTGGAATATGGTCTTTTGGAGACTGTTCCATGCCCAGAGAAGAATAATATATGTTCTGTGGTTGTTGAGTAGAATGTTTGTAAACGTCTGTTAGGTCCATTGGTCTAGAGTTCAACTTAATTCCAGCGATTCTTTGCCAATTTTCTGCCTTGATGGTCTGTCTAGTGCTGTGAGTTGGGCTATTACTGTATCATTGTCTATCTCTTTTCTCAGTTCTAGTAGTATTTGTTTTATGAATCTTTGTACTCCAGTGTTGGATGCATATGTACTTAGCATTATCTTCTTGTTGAGTTGATTTATTTATCTTTATATAATGACCTTTTACTGGAGGCCATTATCTTAAGTGAAATTACTCAGAAAAATGAAAGCTAAATATTGAATATTCTCATTTATAATTGGGATCCAAACAATGGGTACATATGAAAATACAAAGTGGAATAATAGGCATTGGAGATGCCAAAGGGTGGGAGGAGGATAGAGGGGTGAGTTATGAGAAATTGCCAATAAGGTACAATGTACATTGTTCAGATAATGATTACACTGAAAACTCAGTCTTCATCAATAAGCAATATATCTACATAACAAAAATGCACTTGAACTCCCTAAATCTATTTTTACAAGGGTTTGAAAGATGACAAAAATGAATGTCAACTGTTTTCTTATGCTACTTATAAAATGAACTAAAAATTAAATATAAAAACTAAAACTTCTCCAGGTCATCATAAGACACAATAATTATAACTTTAACTGTGGTGAAAAGATATTTTAATTAGAACAAAAATGTGCAAACTATTTTAAATTTGATAAATTGTACTTCTTCAAAATTAAAATATTTGTTCTCCAGAGACACTATTAAGAACATGCAAGAATCAAAAAATGATTGTGAGAAGACATGCACATTACAGTTAGATGTTGGGCTTGCTTCCTAAATATACAAAATATATTTAAAATTTCATAATTGAAAATCAAAAACTCAATAAAATTGGTTAAAATATTTACACTAGACATTACATAAAAAAAGACATAGAAATGATCAATACAAAAATGTTCAACATCATTATTTATATGGTAAATGCAAATTAAAACTCAATGCAATGCCACTGTTTACCCACAAGAATTGTTGAAATGAGAAAACTGACATTACCAAAAGTTGGTGGGGATATAGAGTAACTGGAAGTTTTATATATTGCTTGATGAATGCAAATGATTACACCCTTTTGCAATCATTCTGCTTATTGTTTAAAAAGTTAAAATTGTACATAACATCTGAATCAGCAATTTCACTATCATGTTGTCTCCTACAAAATATAAAATACCGTCAAATTGTATGCAAACATTTATAATGTTATTAAAACACTGCCAACATAAGAAGCAATATACATTAACAGGCAAATGAACAAATTGTAAAAAATCACCTAATGGAATACGACTCAGTAATAAAAATAAATAAGTTAAGACGGTCATATATAATATAGTTTATCAATACAATTTAACATTGAAATATACTAGACTCAGATGTTTTATTATATTTAACATCAAAATATACTAGATTAGACATTTTATTAATACATTTACATAAAACATTAACAGTTCAAAATTTCATCTATTATGACAGAAAACAGATCTGTAATTGCCCTGGGACAATGAATAAGATGTGCTTTGCTGAGAAGGAGCACCATAGAACCTTTTACGGGTAGAAATGTTACATATTTTGATTGTGGTGGTAGTGCAGAGATAAGCAAATTAATGACAATTTATTGAACTGTAGACTGTAGGTTAATATTACATTTTAACTATTCTTTAAAAAGTCGAAAAAAAGATAAAAATGTAATAAAGGTTAATTTCCAGAATCAATTAAAATAGAACATATAGATAACTAGATTTCATTCTTTCACCAATACAAAACCTAATTGGCTTTTGTATTGCACTATTAAATAGATTAATATTTATAGAAAAGTTGTGAAACTACTACAGTAATTTCTTTCTTTTTCTTTTCTTTTNAACACAGCCCAGCACTGCCGCAGCCCGTGGTTCTCTGAGAGCAGTCTGAAATCTGGAGTTTTGTTTTGAGACAGAGACATGCTTTGTTGCCCAGGCTGGAGTGCAGTGATGCAAACTCGGCTCACTGCAAGCTCTGCCTCCCGGGTTCAAGTGATTCTCCTGCCTCAGTCTCCCAAGTAGCTGAGATTACAGGGACACACCACCATGCCTGGCTAAGTTTTGTATCCTTAGTAGAGACAGGGTTTCATCATGTTGACCAGGCTGGTCTCAAACTATTGACCTTGGGATCTGCCCTCCTCAGCCTCCCAAAGTGCTGGGATTATAGGCAAGAGGCACACGCCCAGCCCTGATACCACAGTAATTTCTATTGCCAGCATCAAACATTAGCCTTGTATATTTGTAACAAATAATGAATAAATATTGATATATTACTAATAAGTGAAGTCCATACTTTATTCAGAATTCTTAACTTTTACCTAGTGTTCCTCTTCTCTTTTAGAATCCCATTCAAGATAACATATTACATTTAGACAGCCTGCATCTAACTATCCTTAGCTGTATCAATACTCTAACTTACCTTGCTTTTTATTACCTTCATAGTGTTCAGAAGTGCCAATTGGTTGTTCTGTAGACTGTTCTAAATTATAAATTATCGATTTGTATTTCCTACGTTTAGACTGAAATAATTTTTGGCAGGGGAGGAGAAAGATTCAAGAGGTAAAATGCCATTCTTATATCAAATGTATGGGCTGTCAACATAACTTGCTGCTGATGTTAACCTTAATTATCTGGTTGAGATGATGTTTGTCACCTTTATCCACTTTAAAGTTATTCTACTTTCTTCTTCCTTTTTATTTATTATACTTTAAGTTATGGGGTACATGTGCAGATTGTGTAGGATTGTTACATAGGTATACACATGCCATGATGCGTTTGCTGCACCCATCCCCTCATTATCTACATGAGCGCTTTTTCTTAAGGTTAACCCTCCCCAATCCCCCCATACCCTGCTATTCCTCCCCTAGCCTTCCCACTCCCTATAGGCCCTGGTGTGTGATGTTCGCCTCCCTGTGTCCATGTGCTCTCATTGTTCAACAGCCACTTATGAGTGAGAACATGTGGTGTTTGGTTTTCCGTTCTTGTGTTAGTTTGCTGAGAATTATGGTTTCCAGTTTCCTCTATTTTCCTGCAAAGGACATGAACTCATCCTTTTCGTGGCTGTATAGTATTCCATGGTGTGAATGTGCCACATTTTCTTTATCCAATCTATTATTGATGGGCATTTGTGTTGGTTCCAGATCTTTGCTATCGTAAACATTGCCACAATGAATATAAGTGTGCATGTATCTTTATAATAAAATGATTTATAATCCTTTGGATATATACTAAGGAATGAGATTGCTGAGTCAAATGGTATTTCTATTTTTAAATCCTTGAGAAATCACTACACTGCATCTAGATGGATTAAATATTTAAACATAAGGCCTAACACCATAAAAACCCTAGAAGAAAACATTGGCAATACAACTCAGGACATAGTCATAGGCAAAGACTTCATGACTAAAACAGCAAAAGCAATGGCAACAAAAGCTAAAATGGACAAAGGGTATTTAAGTAAAAACTTAAGAGCTTCTGCACAGCAAAAGAAACTATCATTAGAGTGAACCGGCAACCAACATTATGGAAAAAAATTTTTACGGTCTACCCATCTGACAAAGGGCTAATATCCAAAATTTACTAAGAACTTAAAGAAATTTGCAAGAAGAAAACACCCATCAAAAAGTAGGTCAAGGATATAAACAGACCCTTTTCTACTTTCTTCTTTTTCAGGAAACACTTTTGAAGGAAGTCATTATGCACTGGCCATACTAAAGGTGTGAGAAGCTCCAGCTCAGTGTGGATGTATTATCTATTAAATGATTTGGAATTTGTCTATATGTGTGATATATCTATTTACTCCATTTATTTATTAAAGAAATTATTTTTAAATCTCAGAATAGACCTATGAATATACATTATATACTTGGGGTTATAATTCTACACAACATTTTATATTTTTTTCCTACTCAATTTATTCCAGCTTTGTCTCCTGGAAACAATTTCAGTTGGCTTATGTGTCTTCTTGACAAGCCTCATTATTACTTTTGATGCTACAAAATGAATAAAGCTCATCTTTTGTATTCTGTGACCCAGTCTTAGACTGAGCCATTTTTTCTATGTGCCCTCATTTCTCATATTTGAAAAGTACCTGAAACCAACATCTGTGTACTAGACAAATGTCATTGTTTTTGCTTAGGTTGTTGACAGAGCAAAGAAATGCATGTGTATATATTAACCATGCATATACAAATTTCTATAAACATGTAGATATCTATATCTTTATATATATGTCAACCTGTGTATATATATTAGGGAAGTTGAAAGTGCATACCTAGCACTTCCTAAGTAATTTCAGTCATCTGTGTTGCTTGTCTGGATGCTCTGATTTCCACAGTGAGAAATCTGTCACCACCATAATTTACTTAATTGCCTAATTATACTACACATGTACAGCAGTATCAGAATTGTTATCGTGTACTACTAAGTTAGATGATTTTACCAACCATACTACTGTGCTCATGTATAGTCCCATTTGCCATGGGTCTTACAGTCTTTCCTTGTCTCTGAAGTTATTTAGGCCAGTGATATGCTTTGGTTCTGTGTCCCCACCCAAATCTCATGTTGAATTGTAATTCCCAATGTTGGGGAAGGGACCAAGTGGAAGGTGATTGGATTATGGAGGCAAAATTCCCCTTGCTGTTCTCATTATAGACATTGAGTTTTCATGAGATTTGATGGTTTAAAACTGTGTAGCATTTTCCCCTTCACACACTCTCTCATCTGCTGTGCCATTTGAAGAAGGTGCTTGCTTCCCCTTGACCCTTCTGCAGTGATTATAAGTTTCCTGGGGCCCCCCAGGCATGCATCATGTACAGCCTGTGAAACTGCGGGTCAATTAAACTTCTTATCTTTATAAATTTACTCAGTCTCAGTTAGTTCTTTGTAACAGCATGAGAACAGACATTAGACTGTTGATAAATTAACAGCCAGCAATTGTTCTCCTACCCTCTTCAGTGAGTTAATTTTATACATTTGTTATATGGTTAGACTCTTTTGACTGCATTTAATCCTGGTGTGCCACGACCTCCTAATTGTTTTTTAATCTGCATACAATAGGCTTATTCTATATAGTAAATTTTTATGGGTCTTAAAAATATTTAGTGTCATGTACTACTGTTATAGTACCACACAAAATCATTTTGCCACCCTAAAATTTGCTCTTTGATTTAGTTATTCAACTCACTCCAAGCCCCAATCCCCTCCCAATTATGGGTTTACCATATCTATGCTCTTGCTTTCTTTAGAATGTTATATAAGTGGTATCTTACAATATGTAGGCTTTTTGAGTAACTTCATTTACTTTGCAATATAAATATAATATTTACACCTGTTTTTGCATTGTTTGATTGTTTATTTTACAACTTAATAGTATTCTGGTTTATGGTTATACCATACTTTATCGATTTCTGAAAATAATATTAATTAAAGATTAAATTTATTTATTTTCATAGATTAGCAAATGTATATTTTTTCTTGAGTCTGTGTTGTAATTATAGAGCTTTAGAATTTGCTCCTTGTGTGGATTTGCTAGGACTGCTATAACAAAGTATCACAAACTAAGTGAATTAAAGAATATAAATTTATTGTCTAAACAGTTTGGGAAACTAGTTGTATGAGATCAAGGTGACAGCAATGTTCTATCTTTTTAATGTAATGAGGAAGAATGTATTTCATGGAAATCTTTGGAATGGCTTGGCTTGTAAACACATGACTGCAACCTCTGCCTTCATATTCAAATGGTGTTCTATCTGTAAGCATATCTGTTTTAAACTATCCTTTTGTTATAATTACACTTCCCATACTAGATTGGCAATATGAACCCATCATAGCTAAATTCATGACATGTGAGATTATTTCATTCCCATACAAGTTAACATTCTGAGATACTGAGGTTTAGGACTTCAACATGTGGATTTCAGGGGCACATAGTTCAAATCAGAACATCGTTTTTCATATTTGCTAATATATAAAATGTAATATTAAAAGTAGCTTATATTTTCTTTGTGTTCATATTCAGACCACTGCATGACCTTACATTCTGTAATGTAACTTCAGATGCACCTTTTAAATATCCAGGCATATGTTATATCTGGTTTGTTTAAAGAACCCAGATGATTATTCACTACCTTTTAAATGAGTGTTTTGTGATCATTGATACATAGATTTTGACCACCTTTTGACTTACTTTGTATTTATCTACAAAGTTTTACTTTACTTATGTTATTGGGTGGTCAGCTTTAATTTTCACATTCACTCTACTGTATATAAACTGGTACAAAATTGTTTTGCTCCTTAGTTTAGATAAAATCTTGGTTCTTGTCTCATAAGTAGGAAAAATTAGGCTTGCAGACACATTGAAGGTTGAAGAGAACAGAATTTATAAAAAGAAAGCTCTCCACTAAAACGAGGGGGTCTTGCCAACAGGTTCTCACCTCAAAGATAGAATACCAGGCCACCACACAGAAGCTGAAGAGGCCCAGCTCCTCCCCCTGCATATATATGGTTTTTGTTTTTGATTTTAGATGGAATCTCACTCTGTTGCCCAGGCTAGACTACAGTGACAGGATCACAGCTCACTGCAACCTCCACCTCTTGGGTTCCAGTGATTCTTCTGCCTCTGCCTCCCGAGTTTCTGGGACTACTCTGCCAAGGGAGTATGACGAATCCCCCCCTAAAACAAAGGTGCAGAGGGCTGCACCATCAAGTCAGTAAAACAATGAATCAGTAAGTCATTGACACCCACTGAGGATTACCAAGTTCAGGGGCGATTGTTCAGGCTGAAGTTTCATCATGGGACTAGAGTTATCAGCTCAACATAAACAGTATATTAAAATATTGAAACAGCTGCTTAAAGACAGTGGAGCCTCAATTTCACAGGCTAAATTAAGGAATCTAATGCAAACTGTTGTTTACCAAAGCTCATGGTTCCCAGCACAAAGTAAGTTAGACAGAGGACTCTGGGAACAAGTGGGGAGAAATCTTAAACAGCATCATGCACAAGGGCAACAGGTCCCAGTAACATCATCACTGGGCCAAAATAACAAAGAGGAAATGGAAGTTTTGCCTGAACCCCCTCCTTCAATAGACAGACAAGTGGTATTAGAAGGGTAGCTGTTAGCCTGCCCAGTAAGGCAACACTGACAAGGCAATCAAGTACATAAAAATATAAAGAAGGCATTAGAAGCCAAAGCTGCATGGTCAGGCTAGTGGTAGGCGGAAGGAAAGGCTTAACAGCAAGGAAGTTGGCAAACCAGGAGCAGCTAATGCTCCTGGGAGCTCAGCCTGTGTAATAGCAATGGTGATGGAGAGTCAGACTCAGGGGTCCAGAGTTAGCCTGCTAGGGAGGGGCAGCAGGTGTACTCAGGAAGATTCCCCCAGCCAGCAGTGGCCAGGAAGGGAGTGGCACAAGCAAAAAAACCAACACAGGCAAAAAGTGGCACTTAGGTGAGTGCAACTCAGCTGCCACCCTGGGACCTGCACCGCTGCTCTCTGGCTCCACAAGGGGCCCACGGCAAAATTTCATATGTTTACAAGCAACATACCATATTATAATGTAATTATCTGTGGAGATTTATGTAAAATGTAAGAGTTTGTAGGAACTTTTCTGATAATGGCCATTGTTGTTATTTCAACCCTTCCCCTGATGTGACTATCTCAAAATCCTACTAGAATAGAACAGTAGCTCCTGAAGGGAGAGAAATTACAGCTAGTCCATGAATTAGTTAAGGGGCCATTAAGAGCCAGCCATATGGTTTTGCTCCCCAGTAGAAGAGGATTTCCCAATTGACTGATGAGTTACAAAACCTATTTCCTATCTTAAAAGGCAATGCTACTAGCACAACTCTTATTTACCATTAATTTTTGAAATTTAGATGACAAATTTTGATCAGCTTAGAAAAGCATTTTGTGAAAACATCTCAAGACAGAAACAGAATGATTAGAAAGAGAAATAGAGGAGAAAATGAGTAAGAGAGAAGAGTTTTTCTTAAAGCACTAACCTGCTCTTTAACAAAGATTATAAAAAATCTCTTAGTACAGGCACAACTCCTAGAATATCCAGTATACCAGCACTAGCTTGGAGACTACATCCTCATCAAAGGATGGAAAGAAGAAAAAACTTGAGCCAGCCTAAGAAAGACCCTACAGGACCATACAAGCCCCAGATATCACCTGGGGGATGCTGAAGAGAACAACTCAGGAGGTTGAATGAGTCCTACTCCAGACACAAACATCATGTACTTCAGATAATTTGTTTCTTGTTATGCTTCCTGTTGTACATTGCAACTCACATATTATTCCTGCCTGTCTTTTGCCCTATCACCTGGGCAGATACCCCATACCCAGCCTATAATATGACTGCTTGGCTAGGAAGGATAGATTTATCCCCAGTGGGGTCCGTCAATAATGGCAAACATTGAACGAAGGTGACAGATAACACTACATATCACTCTGCTATCCTCCCACTGTGTGTAAGTTATAAGGTTCTAACCCTTACTGTGTGCTTGTCCAACAAGTACAGCTACATAATGGCAATGGAAATGCTTTAATATTCTTAGCTGCAGGTAGCCTCAAACCGGGCATTGTAATCAATGCCAACTTTGCGATGATTCCTTCCTATGATAAAGAACAAAGCTGGAAAGTAATGGGTTACACTTTAGCTTGGAAGTCTGTCATGGGATACAAGTCCATAGACTCCAATTAGACAATTATAATATCTTAAACTGGAGCTCCTATGGCTGATTGCAGGGCAGCCTTACTAATGTTTTCATTCAGCATAGCCTTAATCACAGTTTTATAGCTACATGTCATTCCCCTATAATTTGGGCTGATGGGGGGGGATGAGATATCTCAGACCCTGAGTAAAGTCTATGCCACCCTAAGACACCTTATGGTGCCTGGGACATCTTCATGCCTCCCTTAACACCTGGAATGGGACATATCATAATTCCAGTCACAACTATACTGTAACCTTTATTCATAATCACACTGATCAGTGCCAGATTAGCACTACCCATCCAGATGTTTTCCTTATGGGAACTAACATTTACATTACACCCTAAAACCACATTTGTGACCTGGATACAGGGACAGGCTTGGTTTGCCTCATATATCACATATCTAATTTTAAAATTAAAAAAAATCACATCTAATTTAAAAATTACTAGTGTCATAGTATTAGGGAGACAACCTAAGGCATTCCTACCAGTCAATTTGACACAGAATTGGCACAGTTCCTCTGCCCTTGTCACCTTAGAGCATGCCCTGTTCAAGGTCAGAAACAAAAGATTCATAGTTACTGCCTTTGTAGTCACAGCCATAGTCATCCTGGCAACTGCCAGCATTGCTGTGGCATCTAGTACTGAGTCAGTACAAACAGCTGCCTTTGTAAATAATCTAGCCAAAAATGTGTCTAGTGAAATTCTCTTACAGCAAAGTATAGATAAAAAATTCTTGCAAGTCTGCAAGCCCTTGAGGCTGCTTTAGAGCATGTGGAGGAGTGACAAAATGAACTGGTATTCCAACAGCAATTAAGCTGCAACTAAAACATAAACATATTTGAGTCACTTACCTACCATGGAATCAATTAATAACATAGTTGGGATGAGGTGAAAGTTTCCCCAGAGAACACCTCTTGGGAACCTTTCATGACAATTTAACAGTAGATGTAAAGCAACTTAAAACTTAAAATCCCTTCACACTATAGATCTACACACCCAACAAACAGCCATAAGGAAGGCTGTGCAAGATCATCTCTCCTGGTTAGACCCCCACTCCTAGAGGTCACACTTTGACTGGAAAATAATATTGCTAATTGTACTCATAATTGTTTTATGTTATTTGTTAATTCTCGGATGCAAAGCCTGACAAACCTGTTGCTGCATCTCTTCAGTTAACAGGACCCAATGTTAAAAACAGAAAAGAGGGAGATGTAGAGATTCACTCAGGGTTGTGGCAAAAATATTAAAGAAAAAATATTAGAGAAAGTTTAAGGAATAATCACAAACTTTCTTGGAATGCCAAGAGATTTTTGCACAGTCTCAGTAGAAGTTTCAGTTGAAGGCAGCCTAAATCCCCTTTACATTTAGTTAATAAGCAAAGCAAATAGCTAGGGTATGTGGGGGAGATTATCTGAATAACTTGTTTACTCATGTGGTTTTAAAAGTAACCATTGAACTAGATGTTCCTCTTGGGGTGGGGGTAGGTCAACCAGGGAGATTACCCACTAATGGTGTTTGTTTTAGGCCTCAGAACCTGTCCTTTAGTCTTTAACCTCTAACAGTGTTGACTCAGAGTTTTTGTCATTTAATGTGTACTGAATAGAGGCTGGCAAGGCCAGAGTGTCAGAGCCAGTGACTACAACTGTTTACAGAACTCTTGAGGGAGTCTGTAAGCAGCCTGGACAGTAAGTCAAACTGGCAAATCATATTGCTGTGTCAGTGTACTTTACTCATCCATTGTTGAGTCTGAGTCTTCAGGTGGTGACTCCAGCAATTTTTTTACTAGTTTTCTTCTGTTAGCATTTTTTATATTTTCAGTTTTAAAATCTCTGCATAATATATTCTGCTTCATTTTTTCAGATCCAAATGCAAGTTTTCTAATTCCCTTAAAAACTCTTATTTCATATATCATAATTTTTAGAAAACTTGGAAGGAATAATTTGATAAATACTTATTTCTGATAAATATTTGCTTTTGTTTCCTCATCAGAACCAAGGAATGATATCAACTGATGCACAGTCAGGTTTTTCTAATTTTCCCTCTCTTAATTGGGGTTCCTGTAATACAGCTTTCTTACTCTGACTGGTAGTGTGTTCTTTGGTGTTTTGTTTGTTTTATTTGTCTATATACAGCTATGGATTCTGTGTGGCATGATATGTATGTGTTTACAGTCAGTATTCACAATGCTTTTCTATAAATGTGACAATATTTAAACAAAGAATGCTTAGAAAACAGTTACATTTTCAAAGGAGGTTAGATACAAATAAATTTGAGAGAAGAATAAAAGCAAAAATAAAAGATGCAACTTATGTTAAAGAAAGATTATATTCTTAATATACAGAAATCTATAAACCTCAGTTTTTTATATTTTTTATGCTCTGTATGTGATTAAAACAAAAAAAGAACCAAACCCTGCCCTCAAAAACTTTCCAAGGTATCTAAACTTGTATGTGATTGTGTGATTTAAACTTACGTGAATTTACAAGAGGGGGAATAAGTTAGTGATGTGAACACTGTGGAAAAGCATCCGTGCTTTAAAAAGTTCTAAATGTCAAATATGTTGAACATTTTCTGGCTTATGTAATTTAATGAGTATTTACAAATAAGATATTTGGTACATATTTAATGAAGACAGCAAAATAGGAAAATATGTAACAGCCAGGAGCTAATTATTAAATTTTATACCTTTATCTGCTCAGCATCTAATTATCTCATATAATATATATGTATCAGAATATGAATGTTTTTGTCTTTTTAAATATAATTAACTTGGCAACCTTAATTGTGTATTTTTTCCTTTTCATTGACTTTTTGAGATGGAAGAAAACTAAGCTTTTTTGCCTGGTCTACTGGAATATTGGAATTTTCACCTTTTCCTTCTGTAAGAAAAAGCTGATTTAAAAAAACATATTTTTACTCAGGATATATTGTGAAATTTTTTATAAATATATTTTATTTTCTTGGTGAACAGATAAGAGTATTGGGAGTTAGCAGTTAGGGTCCATGTCTCAGAACAGATTCTATGGTAGGCAAGTAAGTCAATAAAAAAGTGAGTAGACCCAGGAAATAACCAAAGAGCATAAAGAATTGAGTTCCCTTTCACCAGCCAGTAAGACTTCATTTACATGAGAGAGCTCCATTACCTCCCATTTGCAGAAAGAACTTGTGGCTCTCTGTTATAGCATCCTTTACTTTAGTGGCCTGCCATGTGACAAGGCAGTGTGTGCACTCCATTTTATTTCCTTATTGGCATTGTTGGAACCCCAATTACAGATTGCATTTATGAGAAAATACAAGTTTTTTGAAAAAGCATGTTTAGTAATATGTGTTTTATGTTAGTCAAGTAAAAATTCAATAATTTTTAAATTTAAAACAGCTTTTTTTTTTTTTTAACATCCAGTACCTATGTATTTGCCTGTATTACAAAGCACTGTACTTATCCCACTAGGTAATTACTGGGAAATATACAGGTGTGTGTGTGTGTGTGTGTGTGTGTGTGTGTGTGTGTTTACATGATTCAATAAGTTGATTTAAATAAATAATATATTTCAAATAGTAAGCATCTAATACATTTTAGTGTTGCTGTTATATTTATTATTAGGCCTCCATAATAAGTGAGCCCTCAATTTTAGCATGTGCACTTTATTTTTTCAGGAATAAGTATCTCTTGTATAGCCACATCTAAGAAATTGCATCTGACAGAGTTAAGCCAGAAAATCTATTTAATATAATTGCAGTAAGACAAAGAGACTGAAGTGAACTCCACTGAAACAAAAGGCAGGAAGATGCTCAAGCACTGGGGAGAGCTAGTAGAAAAACACTGTAGGACTATAGAGATCCATGTGATAAGGCCAATAATTAGAATGTTAGTGCTAATTGCCACTCACTGAAGTTAGGCTCCTACCCTCCCACAGAGACTGGAAGATAAGAGTAGGCACTAGCTCCTTTGATTACATTTCAAAGGGATATCTCCCAGATAAAACATTCATTGAGAAACATTCTTTGGGTTTTAAAAACTCACACAAGGCTAGGAGAAGATTTACATTTCAAAGGAGTAGAAAAATAGCTACAATTACAAGTTTTCTAAAGTAAATGCTCTGAGTAAAGGGAGGTCAGGCTTATAGTCAGGAAGAAACATTTCTAAAGTTAAAGCTGAGAGAAACATTAAGGCAGTCCTGGTGAGCTCATAGATGTTAATATTAAATGAAGAAGAGGTGGGTCAAAGTTTCTTCTGAGCTATCCTGAAAAAATGATTTGCCCTTAGGTTAACTGAGATTGTAATAAATCTGCAATTTAGAAAAACTCAAATTTAAGAATAATTTTTAAGAAGAAAAATACTGTTTTGTTTTGATAAAAACAAAGCAATACTAAAAAGAAAGTTTGCCAAGCAAAAATTCTTCTATATTCCTTTATTATTAGTAAGCAATGTTACTGAAGAGACATGGTTCAGGAATTAGTACAAAGAAGATAGAGAAAATATCAAAGTTAAAGCAAGGATTTTCTTGAACTCTGAGCAGATAAATTATGCCTTTGAAGCATATTTTCTATTCATCTCATAGGCAAAGCTTAATGTAATGGTTGCTTAATGTTTATCTAGATGGAGCAATACGAAGAAATTGCAGTACTGAGCCATTTTTAAAGTCTTTTAATGACAATCAAAGGAACTATGCTGATATCTTTAATATATTTGAAATGATTAAATGCAGAATAACAGCACATTAAAAGTAATCTGAAAATCCATGAGGCATGTCCTCAGTAAAACAATCAAAAAGCCAGATTTTTAATATAGGGATGACTGAATGTCAAAATAAAAGGTCAAACTGTGCTAGAATTTAAAATTAAATATATAGCCTTCACTGGAAGACATATATTGAAATTAGAAAGGCAAAAAAAAAAAGTTCAAAATGTACTCAGAAGAGCATAACATGAATATTCAAGTCTTTGTATGATTTGTTAACATAAGGTTCATTTTCTCCATTTCATAAAGGCTCAATTTATAAATATTATATATTTGTGTTTTTAGGTGAACTAGATGAGAAAAATAATGAAAATCATTTTTAAAATGAGAATTGGCAGCATAAAATATTTTCAAATTTAATCTTCTATATTTTTCCTACATTTAATAGAAATCTAAATAAAATTGGACTTTTTTACCTTGTAATATTTCTACTGAAAATAATGTAACTACCCAATGGGTTCCCCTTGTCTGTTGTCTAGACAGAGCTGATTTATCAAGACAGGGGACTTCGAAGGGAGAAAGTAATTCATACAGAGTTGGCTATGCAGAAGACTGAGTTTTATTATTATTTAAATCAGTCTCTCCAAGCTTTCAGGGATACAAGTTTTTAAAGATAATTTGGCAGGTAGTGGCTGTAACCTGCACTTTCTAATCTTGTAGCTAATTTGTTAGTCTCGCAAAGGCAGGCTAGTTTCATAGCTAATTTGTTGGCCCTGCAAAGATCCCAGGAGAGAAGAGGGTTTTTTCAGGAAAGCGTTATTAACAATTTTGTTTCAGAGTCAAACCATAGACTGAATTCCTTCCCAAGGTTAGTTTGGCCTCCACCCAGGAATGAACAAGGAGAGCTTAAAGGTTGTAAGCAACATGGAGTAGGTTAGGCCTGATCTCTTTCACTGTCGTAATTTCCTCAGTTATAATTTTTATAAAGGTAGTTTCAACTGGATACATATGTTATTCATAATCACAAACAAATGTCAAATAATAGTAACCTGAAAAGTATCACATGTTTGAATAGAGAGTTCATTTAATATTTTTTAGGAAGACATTTTAGAGGTCATATGAGACTTGATGTGGCCCCCTGCAATATTCCACAAACTCCATTGTGTAATCAGAGTTGATAAAGAGGAAAGTACATATAAACACCCAAAACTGTAAAGAAGTGATGGTTCACCCCTGTAATCTCAGCTCTTTGGGAGGCTGAGGTGGGCAGGTCACATGAGGTCGGAAGTTCGAGACCAGCCTGACCAACATAGAGGAAACTGTCTCTACTATAAATACAAAATTGGAAAAGTATGGTGGCACATGTCTGTAATCCCAGCAACTGCAGAGGCTGAAGTAGGATAATTGCTTGAACTCAGGAGGTGGAGGTTGCAGTGAGCCATTGCACTCCAGCCTGGGCAACAAAAGCAAAACTATGTCTCCAAAAATAAAAATAAATAAAACTAAAAATGTTTAAATTAAATAAGTAAAAATAATTCAAAATTTCTAAAAATTTGATCATCTTTTCACTGCTGGATTCTCATGGAACATTATTTACATGAAACAAGAGGCTAATCAAAGAAGTGACTACAGGATGGTTTGCCAGTGAAATCTGATGTTCAAGCCAAAGACAATTTAAAGCCTGAAAACTGAGGCCTGTCCATGAACAGATTAACACACACTTCCTCATTATGAGCCCATAAAAACCTCTGACTCAGCCTCACAGATGGCTACCTGCTTTTGGGCCCTCTCCCAAACAGAAGGATACCACTTCGGGTCCTCATTTGTGTTGAAAACTTTTCTGCAATAAAACTCCTTTCTGCCTTGCTCACTCTCTGGTGTTCATGTGCCTCATTCTTCATGGTCACAGGACAAGAACCCAGAACCCATTGATCTGTAATACTGTACCCATCTCTTCAGCTCTTGATCAACAGGGGAGAAAAAGCTGCTCGGTGCCACATGCTCCCACAGACTGAGCTACAGGCAGTGGAACTGAATGGGATGTGATACTTCCTAGAGGCTCAGACCACTGGATTTCTTGTGCAAAAGCTGTTAATGCTACTTGAAGCTTGGCAGTTGCTGGCAATTCCAAGTTTTTGGGTGTCACAGCATCCCGCTCAACTACATGCTGACACCCAAGGCAGAAGCCAGTCACAGGCTAAGTGTAGAGCCACTGCAGGCACAGAATCTTGGCTGATAGTGTGAGCAGCAGAGCATAACATACTGGGCCAAGTGGGTGGAGCAAGTCCAGCTGATTCAAGCAAAGCCTGGGTGGAGGCACGGCGAGCCACAGAAATTTTCAGTTGGCAAAGTAGCACTGAAAAAAACCCCATATTACTACTATAACTCTTTGATTCCTCTAGCTCAGAAAATATTTAGTCCACAGAATGTTTACCGGGACACAAAGTCCATGCAAAAGAAAAGTTCACATTTATCCCACTTTTTTCTATCAAAGTAACTGTAAAATTATGAAAATTCAAGAGTTTTTGAAGAAGGGGTATATTCTGGTCCCAACATTAACTCTTCGAATTAGAGGACAAAAGCAGCTAAGCATCAAAGTTTCTGCTATATGAGTAAAGTATGCTAAATAAAGAATGTAGTTGAAACACAGGGATAAAAATAATTTTTAGTCAAGTATTGAATGTACTATCACTCTACTTTAGATAAGGGAATTGGGGTCAAGATAATTTAAGCAACATGGTCACAAACTATTAGCTGATTAAGATAATTATATGGTAGCACAAAGTAAGGAAAACAAAGTTTGAGGTGTTTTTGGTCTTTACATATTGCACAATATTTTGCTATACATTATCAGAGAATGAGAGATTCCTAATACACAGGGCCCCAAAATAGAAAAAAAAAATGTTTATTATCATAGGCAGTCATCACGGGTATAAAAAAGTGAAGCCAGCCACCTGCAGGTATAGAACCAGCAGTGAGGTCATAGCTACAAAGTTTGGAACCTCTTTTAAAAGAAGAGTTCAGCTACAGTTTTTCAAAATTTTCCAGAAGAGAGCTCTCATCTGAAGTTTAAGAAAACCAAAATGGGTAATTTCTGACTATAATTTATGTTATATGAGAAAGTAATAGATTTTGTTGAAAGGCCCTTGAGAGTAATACCTATCATTTGCTTGTTTCAACTTTAAACTTTTGAATTTTCAAAAATAGTATCAATTTTGTTGGGTTCTTAAAAATGATAAAGTAGTCAGCCTTCCTTGATTTTCATTATTGTTCTTTGAGTATCGCTTGTGATTTCTGTTTTATTCTTTCCTTTTTGGTGTTTATTATATTCTTCATTCTTCAGGTAAAAGTAAAAGCTCATGGCATAATAATCTTTATAGGAAATAACTTTCCCTCTCTTAACATAACCCTACAGATATACTAACCTGAAAATTGATGAAATTTTGCCTATGCCTTTAATTCCATAATTGAGCAAAAATTCACCTCTCTGTTCAATTTCAAAGCCATTATGTGTTTGAACTCTGTGTGTGGTTTCATGGGATGATATAGTAGAAAATTGAGAGAGAATCTATCTGGCATTGTAATATACTTGCCATTTTAAACCTGAAGATAGTAATTTTGGGGATAATGGCATAGGTCAGGGGAAGAAAAGAAACTACCATTGAAATATTAATATTATTACTGGGTATTGTGTAGTTTTTAAAGAGTAATCATGTAATAAAAACTTAAAATGCCAAAAATGTCAAGGCACAAAATATCTAATTAGATAACCAAAGGCAAATCTATTGAAATTGCAAAGCTTGCATTTTATAAGACCACTATATTGAATAAGTGAGGTGAAACAACAAAATCACCTGAAACAAGATTCAAATGGGTTATAGAAGTAATTAAATCTTCAAGTTAAAAATATCGGAATACATTTAGTAAAAAATATTTAAAATATTACATATATTTAAAAATCAACATAACATTATGGGCATACATATTTTGTTGACAATTTAAAAAATATTTAGCAGGTACTTGAAAATTTGAAATTATATAAAACCAATTAAAATGTATTTGGGAGAAAAGGCAGGATATTTCAGGTAACATATCAGCATACACTTAAAGCCTTAGAGAAATTTAAAAAAAAATTTACAGTATTCCATGTTTGACAATTCTGATTCCTCATATGTTAATAAAAAATTGTTAAGTCATTTTAGGATACTGTAAGATTCAACTGATTGAAAATATAACCTTATATCATATTCTAGTATAATGCAAATGAATTATATGCATACCAGTATATATTAAAGAATCAAACATTTCAGGCCAATTTTTATTAGGAAATTTTTGTCTTCCACCTATTTCTGTCAGAAATTTATTAACCAAGGTGTTGTGTAATGAAGTAAAATTCACATGACATAAAACTCACCATTTTAAAATATGTAATCCAGCCCCATTCCATACATACATAATGTTGTATAACCACCACTTTACCTATTTTCAAAATATTTTTATTGTCTCAAAAGAAAATTCAGTATTCATCACCATTTCTTCCCCTCAGTCTCTGAAAACGATCATTTTCTTTTTGTTCCTATGGATTTACCTGTTCTGAATGTTACATATAAATAGAATCCTAAATATATACAAATATATGACATTTTATTTATTCCTTAATATGTTGATGAACATTTGGCATATTTTAACTTTTGGGTATTGTCAATAGTATTTCCAATTTGGGGAAGTAAATATCTTGAAGTGGAATTGCTTTGTAATATGACTATTCTAAGTTTAACTTTGACAGAAGAACTGCCAAAATTCCCACCATGGCTGCAACGCTACACATTACTATCAGCAGCGTGCAAAGGATTCCAGTTTCTACACATCCTTCCAAACACTTTTTATTTTCTTTTTAAAAAGTCATGATAGTCATTCATGGATTTAGAATAGTAGCTCATTGTAGTTTTGATTTGTATTTCCCTAGTGGTCCATGATGTTTAACACCTTTTATGAATTTTTAACCATGATATTTTATAATAAAATTTTTTCACTATGATATTTTCAGTTTTTCCCCCATCATGGGAGATAATTATGAACATTGTAGAAATTTCCAAACTCTCTAAAAAATGATTACTTTTAAAAATATATAATTAAAAATGTGTCTTAAAACCACCTTAACAAAATTTAATTACAAAACCTGAAAATATTAAAAATGCTTTAGCTTCATTTTAATAGGAAATAACATAAAAATTAATAAGCAAATTCTAAAAATGAGGAAAATAAGCAAACAATAAGGCCTGATAATTTATATACACATTAAAATAGATGAGTAGCCATATATAGATTGCTCAAACTCTAAAATGAAAAATGAAAACTGGTGGAATTTATGGCATATATATGTAAGGTATGAATATAAACAACTTTTATAATGAGTATTAAGAGTCTTCAAACAGCTTAATTACAATTGATCTCATGATTTCTTTGTACAATTTATCCAACAAATAACTGGATAAAGTAAAAACTTATCAATAATTATCTACCTCACCAAAATATCATTTATCTCTGAGTAGTAAACATTATGTTCCTCTTTGTCATAGTTTTAGCACTGTTCAAAGGCTAGTTTGGATCAAGTAAAATGACATTTTTTTCTGGATTAAAAATTGTTGACTGTAGGCATTTACATATGGTGTAACCTATATAATACTTACATAAAGACCAATTATAGTAAAAAAAAAAATGTTAGAACTCAAAATTTGATAAACATGCCCCAAGTTTGTTTGGTTTTGGTGAATTATGAGATGTAGCAGCTGATGGTATTTTTGATCACCATTCTGTTTCTTACTCTTTCTCAATAATTTACTGCCTTTCTTTGAGGCATTGATATATTTCCATAGTATATTCCAGCTACCTCTAAAGTTATAAGCTAAAGTACATATCATTTAGCTTTTGTTGTACAACAAAACATACCAAAGCTTCATATCTCAGAACAAAATTGAATTTATTTGCTTAAAATCCTGTGGATCAGCCGGGTGTTACTTTTAGAGTGGTCCAGATTGGCTGATCTCTGTGGTAAACTAACTGCTTGCTTGACTGTGACTGGATGGTCAAACATATCCTCACTCTAATACGTAGGGTCTCATCACTGACATATGGGATTGCAGAGGCCTGTCTGTACATGGTCTGTCCTCCACAACCAGGCAAGCCCTGGATTATTCACATAGCGGAAGGGTGTAGGGTAGAAATAAAGGGGCAACCCCAGAACACAAGCACTTTTCAAGTCCCTGCTAGCATCATAATTGCTAATGACAACTGGACAAAATAATACATAAGACCCAGGTCCAGATTCAAGAGTGGAAAATAGATTCTATTTCTTCATGGGATAAACTGCAAAATATTGTATTTTCCAATCTGAACAGAATTTTTTTTTCTGTTGTGTTGTTTTGTTTTTACAATTTATTCAAAAGAAGTAAGTTGAAGCAGGTTGGAAGTATCATGGTATTTTTCTAAACATCTTAATATATGAAAGTAAATGGTAGGTGAATAAATATGGCTTATTACTTCCATACCTTGTATTGAATCTGGAAAGCATAATGCTTCCATTGGGGAATTGTTGACTATATGTGAAGAACAGTCAAATTTCTGTTAAGTAGCAGTCACTGTGTGTTTATGTGTCCTTAAAACAATATCTATGGGAGATCTGCAGTACATTTTCTTTCCTATCCTAGTAATGACAAGTTTTGAAGATGAGTGATGAAGATGGGTCTGAATTACCAGATCAAATTCAGTATTAATGACACTTGCTTTCACAATTTTGAAATCAATGGACTGATGCAGAAGTAAGAGTAATGACCATTTTAAATGCTTACAATGTTTTCAAATTTGTCATTCATGAATTTTTATTCTACTGAACATTGCAGCAATAAGCTTTAAACTTCAATGTGGTGGTCATAACAGAAGAGGTAGTTTCTGGATATCACCCATAGTATTGTATTCAGAGTAATAATAACAATTGTAGTCCAAAACATTGGCATACATTAAATAAGTAAACCAGTGTAATTGAGCAGCTGGTGAGAAGATCCTAACTATGAATGCACACTAAAAGATGTCAGTAAATAGTAAGAAAATAAACCTAGAAGCAGTGGGTAGTAGAACTCTGTAACAGAGAAAGATTAAGAAAATCAGAATTTTTATTGTATATAGTAGAATTCCAAAATTGAGTATTTGAAATTAGTTACAATACATACAAATTGGGAATGATAGCATTTATTTATTTGCAATTTTGATGAAGATTTATTTGAAGCACTTAAAAAACACATTTTCCAAAACATACGTTTAATAAATGATGCTTTATTGCTTACTATAGAGTGCTGAAACATGACTTCTTAAGACCATAACAGTCACTGACACCAGAGTCTTAGCTATAACAAGTGATAGGCTTGAAGCCCAAGAATTTAGAATAGAATAGGATTGGCAACGAATTGAGATAAAAAGTATTCAGGATGGAATCTAGTAAATTATATACTATACTAAATTGGCTTATCAATATTTTCAGGGGAGTAAATTCAAGAATCTATAAACAAAGATTAATTTTATGGGATATGTAGTATTTTCATTTTCATGAATGCATATATTTGTTTCTTAGAGACTTTCAAGCTCAATTATCAAAATAACAGGAATTTATAGTTAGAAATGCTAAACTCTCTTCACAAAGTCCTTTAGATATTTAGCAGCAGACCAGAAGTTATAATTTATGTCTTGCTAGTTACGTGTTCAATTAGTTAGACCTATTTAAAAATTCCTGATTGAGCTGAAACACAGCAGGTATTGAATTGGTTATTGCATAGAGTAAATCATATATGCTAATATAAACTTCAGGGCCCAAGTAAAATATTTAATTTTAGATGAAGTTTTTCCCAATGAATAACATCCTTAACAGCCGATTTCTAGATAAATTATAATGCAAGAATTGGCTGTTAGACTAGTAATTTTAAATTTTTATATCTCAAATAATTTTGTTTTATACACCTTATATGCCTTCAAATCAATTTTTTAACAACAAAAAGAAACAGTGCTCACAGATTGCTTGAAGTCAACAGCACATTGCAGTTAGATATGGTTCTTTAAATATAACGGTTCTTGTCTTGTGTCAAACTCTCCTGAGCTTAAAGGGAAATATAGCAACAAACCTTTGACACTTTCTCATAAAGGCAATTCTGAATGTGGTAAAGTCTACTCTAAAATATCAGTGTTGAATATTTAACAACCAATTTATTATAGATAGATTCTTACCCATATAAATAAAGTGAATGTCTAAAATTAAAAAAATAATACTGATCAAATTCTCTAACATACCTTAAAGTCTAAATGGCAACAACATAAAGGCTCTATAGACCTGACAGTCTGATAAAAATTTCCCATTGTAGCACTATCTTTTAGAAAATATATAAATCAAGTGATTACAAGCACTCTTTCTTTTTTTAAATTGACCTGTAAAATTGTTGGCAGAAAATCATTAAATTCCAAATGAAAAATAATAATGCAATAACCTCACTCAGCCATGACCTGAAAAAAATGTATAACAATGTAATAAACACTATCTAAATTTGACTTAAAAAAAAAAGATAGAATAATACATTCTTATAAAAAGGTCACTTTGCCAGCCAAACACTCTCTGCAGGGGAAAAAAAAGCTGATAAACATTCGTTTTCCTTAGGTTGTAATATATTTTTATATCCTAGAAATGCAATAATTTTGTTTTCAATGTTCAAAATAATCCTCTGGGATATGAAGACATTTATGCAGGAGGTTTTTGTAAATAAATTTATTATCCACCCTGCATATTTGTGAGGAAAAATCTTTTTAAGCATTAAATATTTTAAACTACCAGGAGTTTAATAGTCTATGTTTGTGGAAAAATGAAAAAATAAAAAAATAAGTATAAAATTATCAGCTGAGTAAAGCTTTTAATATAGACATGCTATAATAATTTATCTGTATTCTGGATATACATGCCTAGCAGAAAATCCCTTTTCTCTTATTGAAGAACCATTGATATTGATACTTTAAATGAAAATCAAAAGATAGTCCACTGTGATCTAAACAGAAGCTTATACAAACTGTACAAAAAAGTTATATTACTTATCTCTAAATTTTATATTAAATTTTTCACTAAAATCCTTTATAGTGAAGATATCATAGCTGTCCCTGAAAATTTCATACCATTGCATACTACATAGATGGATCAGAGGTATAGGTGAATCTTTTAAAAAAATGAATTTCATGATAATGATGGTATACACTATTTGTGTTGAAGTTCTTCTGATAAAGCACACTTTTTCAGTGGATGTTGGGTCAGGATATGCTTTTAGGATGAAACTGTTCCGCCCCAGATCATCAGGCATTAGATTCTCATGAGTGTACAGCCTAGATCCCTCACATGTAAATCTCATAATAGGGTTTGTGCTCCTATTAGAAGCTAGTGCAGCTGCTTATCTGACAGGCGGTGAAGCTCAGTCAGTAATACTTGCTCCCCTGCCACTCACCTCCTTCTGTGCAGCCTGGTTTCTAACAGGCCACGGACCAGTATTGATCCATGAATGGGGGTTGGAACTTCTTCTTTAGAGTAGCTTTTCTTATGTTATTGTGATATAATATATAGTGTATAGTAGAAAATACACAAGTGTTAATTCCAATCCAAATTTAGAGTTAGACTGGGCTCTGCTACTTCTTACCTTGTAATCATGGTAAATTGTATTAACCTCTTTAGTGTATTGTTTGTATCACATCTGGTAAGGTTGTTGAGAATTACACCTAGTACTTGTAAAACCCATGCTATGTCATAAGTATTCAACAGATTATAGACAATTTAGCTATAGTATTCTATATTAATATTGAACCTATTATTATTGAAACCTTAATTTCTTGGTCTGAGCTTTTATTTATTGAGGGCCTATTATATGCTTGAAAGGGAAGAGAACTAAAAACACCAAAATGAAGACATAGACAAATAAACCCCCTGCTCTTAGAATCTTTCTGGCAGAAAAGAGAAACGTTAAATATATCTGCCAGTAAAATTTTGTGTGCTTTAGTTCAGAAAGATATCAGCATAGCGTAGGGGTATAAATTAAGGATACCTAGGGATATCATGTTAGGTTTGTCTGAGAAAATGACAATTCAACTGAAATATAGATAAACAGTCATAATGAGATCAGTGAAGGTGGTAAACTGTAGAAATAAAACATTAACTCATAAACTATGAGTCTTAACTTTGGCTGCACATGAGAATTAGCTGGAGACATTTTATAAAACCCCACTGCATACATCAACTAACATGAATTAAATCAGAAACTCTGCGAGTGAGGTCTAGGCATAACTTTTTAATAATCCTTAGATGATTCCAATGCACAGCTAATTTTGAGAACAACTCACTGAGAGAAATAAAAACTATAAAATTTAAAAAAATGATTACAGTTGCACTAAAGTGTAGAATGAAAATAATGTTAGAAACCAGTGGGCACAATTGCCAAGTTTAATTTTCTTTTAATTTAATTAGAATGCTTCAGTTATTCAGTAATAACTAATGAGATATGATGTAAACTTTCTTTTGACCACATTTGTGACTCTTAACACCTTCCAATTCTTCTATTATGGTAAGATCTCATGTATTTTAGCATTCTGTTTGCTATCTTTTGGGAACACTCTGTTGTTAATGATGTTCTTGCAGTGAGTTAATTAGAATATATCATAGTGCCCTGAATTGAGTCTGAACAGAAAAGAGAATCAAATACATTCACCTCACTTGTCCCATGTAGGGGGATGTATTTCATACTTAACAAAGAATGCTGTAATGATTGAAATAAACTTGAATCAACAGAGTGCTATAGAAAAAATACTGGACTTGATGACAAGAAACCATGCATACCAATTACTAACACCTCACAGAGTGGCCTTGGGAATTTGAACCTACTACTGTAGAATGAGGTGAGCAAAGGAGAATAATTCTATGGATGGCAATTTGAGGTAGTCAGATTATGGTTTTTGAGTTCTTTTTTTTCTACGTAGTTGTCTTTTTATAAACATATTCTAAGGTCCTTTGCAATATTATGAGTTTATCTGCAAGCTGTTAATCTATATAGTCTTAACACTGAATGGAAATATAATAAACACTAAGTTCAGTGTAAACATGGGTTTTCTTAAGCAGTTCAGTTTTTCCTAAACCATATTTTAAAAGCTATATATTTTACCTTGTGAAAGATAATTACTTTTATTATGTCTTTGACTTCAACTCTGTAAAATAAAGCCATAGACTATTAACTTATGTTATAGAAATTATAAGATGTTTATGGAAATGCATTTAATTATCTTTTCACGATGCTTTGAAACAGTTGGCAGAAATGTTATAAAATAGCACAGGCTATTTTAAGTATAGTGTTTTCTTTTGTGGTTATTATTACTGTTTAATTTTTATGGGAAATTAATAATCGTTACTGGTGGAAGGTATCAGAGTCACATGGTGGTGAATCCGTATAGGTCTGCAGTCATTTTAATTCCTGCCTCCTTAGAAGAAGGAACTTGACTGAGGAGCATAAGTCAGAAAAATAGACTGAGGCAAGTTTCAGAGAAGGAGTGGAAGTTTATTAAAAAGCTTTAGAACAGGAAGGAACAGAAAGAGAGGAAGAAAGGAAAAGAAAGGAAGGAAAGAAAGTACACTTGGAAGAGGGCCAGATGGGTGACTTGAAACCAAGTGTACCGCTTGGCCTCTTGACTTGTGGTTTTATGCATCCGCATACTTCCAGGATTTTGCACTACCTCTCCTCACCCCTGAGATCTTATTGGGAAGCTGCTGATCAGTTTCAGGTATTTTCTAGCTATATCTATGAGGAGACTGAGACTGCCTTTCCTTGGTGCTGGCTATAACCAATTATTACTGAGAGAAACAGTTAACAACTGCCTGACCATCACCTGACGGTCACCCAGCACTCCTGATGTGTGTACGGGGCTGGTGGTAGTGAAGGGAGAGCTCTCTCCTGCCCTGCTCACATCTGACTAGCTACCTACTGTAACAATAATCACTATCTTTTATTAAGCATTGATGTACTGAAGACTGTTGTAAGGTTTTTAAGTTTATTCAATTATTTTATGTCATGAAAATCCTATAAAATACTTATTAGTCTTATTTTACAAATGAGGAAGCTTATGCAAAAGAGGAAAAGTAGCTTATCCTCTAACACACACTGCAGGAATTAACACTCATAGAATCATAGGCTTCAGAGTTTATGGAAATCAATTTTATTTCAAGTTTGTTTTCCTTTGAATATTTTAATCACTGGCATTAAGAATAATTTGTGTGAGTTACAGTAAAGAAAAGATTAATTAATAACATACTATATGTCAAACAAGGTGACAGTTACTAGAGTATGATGATGAATATAAAAAAAATGTGGTCACTGCCTTCATGGATTCTACATTCTAACGGAGCATCAGGAAAACCAAGTTATTAGGCAGGTGTAGTAAGCAATATCAAGAAAGTTGTAATCCAAGCAGAGGTGGGAGAATCACCTGAGGTCAGGAGTTTGAGACCAGAGACCAGCCTGGCCAACATGGTGAAACCCCAGCTTTACTAAAAATACAAAAATTAGCTGGACGTGTTGGTGCATTCCTGTAATCCCAGCTACTCAGGAAGCTGAGGCAGGAGAATTGTTTGAACCCAAGCAGGGGGAGGTTGCAGTGAGCGAAGACTGTGCCACTGCACTCCAGCCTGGGTGACAGAGCAAGACTCCTCCTCCAAAAAGAAAAGAAAAAAAAAGGTGGTTGATTATGCCTCAGCATATATAACAATTTACGTAGGAGTTTATTTGACATAAGATGATTAAGAAAAAATGTCTCTAAGCAAAACTGTGTAAGATGAGATTGAAAGAACAAAATAAAAGAGGCCTATGAGAAATGAGAGAAAAGATTTCAGCCAGAGGAAATAACATATCCAAATACTATGCGACTTCTGTTGTTGCAGCAGGCTCATTAGGGGAGGGGTGAAATGGAATATGGTTGAACCATACGTAGTCTTAAAAGATCATCATAAAATATTTGACTTTCATTTTAATTATAATAATAATTCATCCCAGATTTTTTAGTTTGTCTTATTTGTTAATTCAATGAATTTTTTCTGTGTCTTATAAATTGTGTTGTAAGGAATATAAGTAATATCTTAAGATATGCACTTAAATGGCAATATTGATAATTGCCAGAGGCTCAGTGTGGACTAAGACTCTGAAGTCTACAGAGGCACAACCTTCAAAAAGTCCCACACTTTTGTGGGATTTACCTCCAGAAACCCTGCCAGGTTTTCAGTGAGGATCCAAGAAAATTCCCTCAAGACTCTGGCAGGGCTTACAGAAGAGTGGCACCCATTGTGAAGTCTCTGTCCTTATCCATTACAAAAGTTCACTCTCTAGTAGATAGGCTTTGTTTGAGTTTGTGAAGTAGAATCTGCTGCGCTTTTCATCCTCTTCAGCTTCCCTGTGTCATTTAAGGGGAAAAAGCACAAAGTTAACAAAGAATGTGGCTTTAGGGAGACAACACTGAGAATGCTACAGTCAGGAAATGAATAAGAGGCAAGGAAACAAACAAAAAACCAACCCAACAAAAAAACAAAATACCATTGGAGAAATGTTATAAATGTTAACAAAGACTATTACCAAGATAGTCTTAAAGTTCCCATAAGTTTGATTAAAATTTACATAGACTTCTTCAGGACCCTGGCCTTCATTTTCTTACTTACTTTAGAAAATTAAGGTGTATTGGTAAATTATTTCTCTGCTCCTCTGAGATGTAAAGGTTTGAAAAGCCCCTTGCTGGGACTTTCTCAAGGATCTGGGGGTTATCCCTTTGAAATATAATCAAAGAAGATTTTCCCCATCTCTGTTTCTGTGGGAGGGTAGGATCCTAACCTTGGTGCTCCAAGTTGCGAAACTACCTCCTGTCAGGAAAATAGAAAGCATAATTTTCCGTTCGGTATAGCCAATTAGATCACCTAAGAGCCACCCATCCCAGTTTTTTTTTTTTTTAATTGCATTTTAAGTTCTGGGGTACATATGCAGATCTGCAGGATTGTTGCATAGGTACTCACATGCCAAAGTGGTTTGCTGTCTCCATCCCCCATCACATACATCATGCATTTCTCCCAGTGTTATCCCTAGCCAACCTCCCCACCTGCTGCCATCCCTCCCCTAGCCTTCCACCCCCCAACAGATCCCAGTGTGTGACGTTGTCCTCCCTGTGCCCATGTGTTCTCACTGTTCAACACCCTCCTATGAGTGAGAACATGCGGCCTTTGGTTTTCTGTTATTGTGTCAGTTTGCTGAGAATGATGGTTTCCAGCTTTATCCATGTCCCTACAAAGGACATGAACTCATTCTTTTCTATGGCTACATAGTATTCCATGGTGTATATGTGCCACATTTTCTTTGTCCAGTTTATCATTGATGAGCATTTGGGTTGGTTCCAGGTCTTTGCTATTGTAAAAGTGCTGCAGTGAACATACATGTTCATGTGTCTTTATAATAGAATGATTTATAATTGTTTGGGTATATACCCAGTAATGGGATTGCTAGGTCAAATGGAATTTCTCTTTCCAGATCCTTAAGGAATTGCCACACTGTCTTCCACAGTGTTTCAACCAATTTACACTCCCACCAACAGTGTAAAAGTGTTCCTACTTCTCCCAGTTCTTAAAAGCTCTCTTGTCTTTTGTTAGAGTGGAGTTGAGTATCTGGACTTGGTATGTGCTCTCTCCCACATGGTGGCAATAGTATTGAAAAAAATAATAATTTCTGTTGGCTCATCTTTGCCCAGTGTGATAAAGTTATATTTTATTTATTTTATTTATTTGATACAGGGTCTCATGCTATCTCCCAGGCTGGAGTGCAGTGGTATGATCACACGTCATTGCAATCTCTGCCTCTCAGGCTTAAGCAATCCTCCCACTTCAGCCTCCCAAGTAACTGGAACTACAGGCCTACACCACCACATCTGTTTAGCTTTTGTGTTTTTTGTACAGAGAGCATTGCATCATGTTGGCTAGGCTGTTCTCAAACTCTTGGGCTCAAGCAATTTACCCGTATTGGCCCCACAAAATGCTGGGAATACAGGCATGAGCCACTACAACTGGCCCAGCGTGATTTTTCTTTTTTTAAATTAACATTCATATTAGCTTGAACCAGTGTGATTTCTAAACAGTTCCTTGGTGCCATGGCTCTGATCAGGTCTGGAACCTCCATTAAACTCTGGATCTTTCACTCTAAGGAAAGGGCACACCCCTCACACCCTTGTTGACTTTAGCTAGACTCTGGGAGATACACCAGTGAGTCTGAATCACTGTAGACATTTTGAGGCATAACAGCAGTAGATTTTGATTCTTTTGAGAAATTACATAAGAGTTAGAGTTCCCTTTGGGGTTAACGTTCCATGTTAGAGTCTTACAAAACTGGAAACCTCTCTGTTATAATGGAAATAGATTCACAATCTACTGATGCTCTCCTGCCTCATATTCCTGCTCACTATGTGGTAGGGGACTACAATGCATATTCTTTCCACTTCCTTTTTTTTTTTTTCTTCAGCATGAAGTTAGAAGGGATAATTAAAACTTCAATTGCCTCTTCAGAAAGGAAGATCTTCTGAAGCTGGTTTATCTAAAACTTCTACCTTCTCTCTTGTCCTCCTTCAAGCTTTCCTGCAGCTCCCTAAAATCCTTTGATCTACCTCTTCCATCCCTGTACCCCTGAATCATCTTTTCCTTCCAACTTCAGTCCCTCAAATCCCAATATTCACTTGAATTTTGGGCCCCCGACCTCTTTTGGGCACTGAAGGGGTTCATGTACCCCAACAGTAACCCCTTGGTACTGAAAGAGCTAACTGAAAACAGATGGAATATTTCATCTACTCACATGGGCTTTGGAGACACCCAGATATCTTCTGGGTGTCTTTTCAGTCCCTCACCCAAAATTTAGTCTACAGCCTTTACAAAAGTACATATCAGTGTGCAAGAAAATATTAAAAGCCTTCTTCACAAATATTGGTGGAAAGCTTTAGCCTTCACATTGGGCCAGCAACCAAAATTTGTCTCAATTGTCAGAAACACAATTCTGATCAAATATAAAATCAAACCGAGTTGAGAGCCAACAGCTTCAAAAATCAAGTGAATTTTGTATTGCTGTGTTTACACCTGACTCACAGCTAAAGTTTCAAAAAGAAAGCTAAAAGATCTGTATTTGCATGTGTCTCATGTATATGTATGTATATTAGGTTAAATATGTGACATTTTCTTAGCTCCAGATGGTATTACCAAATTCAGTTATAGAATCTCTTAAAGGAGCTCTATTATAATTGCCATAGAAATTAAGTGCTAACATATTAAATATTCCTAAATATAGAAACTAACCCATATGTTTTTAAAATTCATGTTTATATAATTGGAGTAAGCCTTTGGCAAATAAGACTTGTGTAATATTTGTTTAGGTAACAAAGGCTATGTCTTCTGAGTAATCAGCATTAAGTATAAGAAGACTTTCATATTTTCTTCTACTTGGGTTTACCAATTTAATAAGCTAATATTGTATCTATAGGATATTCAGGATTATAAAAATCATGAATTTGATTTCATGAAACTGAATCATTATGACAAACTTTATTTCAAAAGCAATATATAATATGTCTGTTTTAATAATTTTCAAAATATGGTTGGGGAACTTGAAATCTTAGAAATACTAAATTCACTAATAGACATTCATCAAACATTGACATTATTCTAAGTGAAATAAAATACTGAAACATTATTTACTAAGCATAAGTTTAAGTTTATATAATTTTGCATCTTATTTTTGTATGGTATACATAAACCAAATCTATTTGAGTCTGTTAATGAAAATGTTTATTTTTAGCTCACTTAGAATCTAGGTAATTTTAGAATTTATACATTTTAACATTACTTGATGCAGATAAGATAGACAATGTTTTTAATTTGTATCCAGTACTGGTGCTATTTCAGTGAAGTAAATAATGTGACATATTTTATAGAATGTAAACAGATGCTTAGCAATTTAAAACTAATCTCCATGAGTTCTAATTTAATAATAGATGTTAAATACGGAAATCTAACCAATATCTACTCTCTCCAAACTTGTTCAACATAGTTTAGTAGCAAAGAAACCAGACATGGAAAACTTGTGATCAAATCCTGATTCTGCCACTCTCAGGGAATTGAACTCTAAGGAAGTTAATTAATCTCTCCAAGGTTCAGTTTCCTCACAAAGATAATAATAGTTGGAACTCATAACTATGTGTGAGTGTTCAAAACTATTTATGCATTTGAAAATATTTACCCAGTAAACACTGGGCAATTTTATTAGCAAATATTTTTCAAAGAGAAATCCAAATTTTCATGTATGTGGAAAAAAAATCCAATTTGATTGTATTTGCACAAAAATAATTATTTAAATATTTTAAATACACAAATATCTTTTAAAAATATTATTCAAATATATATTTTGAATATAAAAATATTCTGGGACTTGCAGAGGCATTGGACAACAGAAGTGTTAATATTCTAGAGAGAAAAGAACAATAGAGAGGTGAAATTATCTCTGAAATTGCTTTTTCTGGATGGAACTTACTAATCTTCAGGTAGGATAGTATCTGTAAAGAAAAATAATAGTTTTTATAATATTGCTTTGCTGAATAAACTAGGTATAAAGTTTGCAAACTGATTATGTGATAGAATAAATATACCAATAAATGAGTTGATGCAAGATTATTATGAAACCATCAGATCTCATGAAAACTCACTCACTATCAGGACAGCATGAGGGAAACTGCCCCATTATCCANTGCCTCCTTAGAAGAAGGAACTTGACTGAGGAGCATAAGTCAGAAAAATAGACTGAGGCAAGTTTCAGAGAAGGAGTGGAAGTTTATTAAAAAGCTTTAGAACAGGAAGGAACAGAAAGAGAGGAAGAAAGGAAAAGAAAGGAAGGAAAGAAAGTACACTTGGAAGAGGGCCAGATGGGTGACTTGAAACCAAGTGTACCGCTTGGCCTCTTGACTTGTGGTTTTATGCATCCGCATACTTCCAGGATTTTGCACTACCTCTCCTCACCCCTGAGATCTTATTGGGAAGCTGCTGATCAGTTTCAGGTATTTTCTAGCTATATCTATGAGGAGACTGAGACTGCCTTTCCTTGGTGCTGGCTATAACCAATTATTACTGAGAGAAACAGTTAACAACTGCCTGACCATCACCTGACGGTCACCCAGCACTCCTGATGTGTGTACGGGGCTGGTGGTAGTGAAGGGAGAGCTCTCTCCTGCCCTGCTCACATCTGACTAGCTACCTACTGTAACAATAATCACTATCTTTTATTAAGCATTGATGTACTGAAGACTGTTGTAAGGTTTTTAAGTTTATTCAATTATTTTATGTCATGAAAATCCTATAAAATACTTATTAGTCTTATTTTACAAATGAGGAAGCTTATGCAAAAGAGGAAAAGTAGCTTATCCTCTAACACACACTGCAGGAATTAACACTCATAGAATCATAGGCTTCAGAGTTTATGGAAATCAATTTTATTTCAAGTTTGTTTTCCTTTGAATATTTTAATCACTGGCATTAAGAATAATTTGTGTGAGTTACAGTAAAGAAAAGATTAATTAATAACATACTATATGTCAAACAAGGTGACAGTTACTAGAGTATGATGATGAATATAAAAAAAATGTGGTCACTGCCTTCATGGATTCTACATTCTAACGGAGCATCAGGAAAACCAAGTTATTAGGCAGGTGTAGTAAGCAATATCAAGAAAGTTGTAATCCAAGCAGAGGTGGGAGAATCACCTGAGGTCAGGAGTTTGAGACCAGAGACCAGCCTGGCCAACATGGTGAAACCCCAGCTTTACTAAAAATACAAAAATTAGCTGGACGTGTTGGTGCATTCCTGTAATCCCAGCTACTCAGGAAGCTGAGGCAGGAGAATTGTTTGAACCCAAGCAGGGGGAGGTTGCAGTGAGCGAAGACTGTGCCACTGCACTCCAGCCTGGGTGACAGAGCAAGACTCCTCCTCCAAAAAGAAAAGAAAAAAAAAGGTGGTTGATTATGCCTCAGCATATATAACAATTTACGTAGGAGTTTATTTGACATAAGATGATTAAGAAAAAATGTCTCTAAGCAAAACTGTGTAAGATGAGATTGAAAGAACAAAATAAAAGAGGCCTATGAGAAATGAGAGAAAAGATTTCAGCCAGAGGAAATAACATATCCAAATACTATGCGACTTCTGTTGTTGCAGCAGGCTCATTAGGGGAGGGGTGAAATGGAATATGGTTGAACCATACGTAGTCTTAAAAGATCATCATAAAATATTTGACTTTCATTTTAATTATAATAATAATTCATCCCAGATTTTTTAGTTTGTCTTATTTGTTAATTCAATGAATTTTTTCTGTGTCTTATAAATTGTGTTGTAAGGAATATAAGTAATATCTTAAGATATGCACTTAAATGGCAATATTGATAATTGCCAGAGGCTCAGTGTGGACTAAGACTCTGAAGTCTACAGAGGCACAACCTTCAAAAAGTCCCACACTTTTGTGGGATTTACCTCCAGAAACCCTGCCAGGTTTTCAGTGAGGATCCAAGAAAATTCCCTCAAGACTCTGGCAGGGCTTACAGAAGAGTGGCACCCATTGTGAAGTCTCTGTCCTTATCCATTACAAAAGTTCACTCTCTAGTAGATAGGCTTTGTTTGAGTTTGTGAAGTAGAATCTGCTGCGCTTTTCATCCTCTTCAGCTTCCCTGTGTCATTTAAGGGGAAAAAGCACAAAGTTAACAAAGAATGTGGCTTTAGGGAGACAACACTGAGAATGCTACAGTCAGGAAATGAATAAGAGGCAAGGAAACAAACAAAAAACCAACCCAACAAAAAAACAAAATACCATTGGAGAAATGTTATAAATGTTAACAAAGACTATTACCAAGATAGTCTTAAAGTTCCCATAAGTTTGATTAAAATTTACATAGACTTCTTCAGGACCCTGGCCTTCATTTTCTTACTTACTTTAGAAAATTAAGGTGTATTGGTAAATTATTTCTCTGCTCCTCTGAGATGTAAAGGTTTGAAAAGCCCCTTGCTGGGACTTTCTCAAGGATCTGGGGGTTATCCCTTTGAAATATAATCAAAGAAGATTTTCCCCATCTCTGTTTCTGTGGGAGGGTAGGATCCTAACCTTGGTGCTCCAAGTTGCGAAACTACCTCCTGTCAGGAAAATAGAAAGCATAATTTTCCGTTCGGTATAGCCAATTAGATCACCTAAGAGCCACCCATCCCAGTTTTTTTTTTTTTTAATTGCATTTTAAGTTCTGGGGTACATATGCAGATCTGCAGGATTGTTGCATAGGTACTCACATGCCAAAGTGGTTTGCTGTCTCCATCCCCCATCACATACATCATGCATTTCTCCCAGTGTTATCCCTAGCCAACCTCCCCACCTGCTGCCATCCCTCCCCTAGCCTTCCACCCCCCAACAGATCCCAGTGTGTGACGTTGTCCTCCCTGTGCCCATGTGTTCTCACTGTTCAACACCCTCCTATGAGTGAGAACATGCGGCCTTTGGTTTTCTGTTATTGTGTCAGTTTGCTGAGAATGATGGTTTCCAGCTTTATCCATGTCCCTACAAAGGACATGAACTCATTCTTTTCTATGGCTACATAGTATTCCATGGTGTATATGTGCCACATTTTCTTTGTCCAGTTTATCATTGATGAGCATTTGGGTTGGTTCCAGGTCTTTGCTATTGTAAAAGTGCTGCAGTGAACATACATGTTCATGTGTCTTTATAATAGAATGATTTATAATTGTTTGGGTATATACCCAGTAATGGGATTGCTAGGTCAAATGGAATTTCTCTTTCCAGATCCTTAAGGAATTGCCACACTGTCTTCCACAGTGTTTCAACCAATTTACACTCCCACCAACAGTGTAAAAGTGTTCCTACTTCTCCCAGTTCTTAAAAGCTCTCTTGTCTTTTGTTAGAGTGGAGTTGAGTATCTGGACTTGGTATGTGCTCTCTCCCACATGGTGGCAATAGTATTGAAAAAAATAATAATTTCTGTTGGCTCATCTTTGCCCAGTGTGATAAAGTTATATTTTATTTATTTTATTTATTTGATACAGGGTCTCATGCTATCTCCCAGGCTGGAGTGCAGTGGTATGATCACACGTCATTGCAATCTCTGCCTCTCAGGCTTAAGCAATCCTCCCACTTCAGCCTCCCAAGTAACTGGAACTACAGGCCTACACCACCACATCTGTTTAGCTTTTGTGTTTTTTGTACAGAGAGCATTGCATCATGTTGGCTAGGCTGTTCTCAAACTCTTGGGCTCAAGCAATTTACCCGTATTGGCCCCACAAAATGCTGGGAATACAGGCATGAGCCACTACAACTGGCCCAGCGTGATTTTTCTTTTTTTAAATTAACATTCATATTAGCTTGAACCAGTGTGATTTCTAAACAGTTCCTTGGTGCCATGGCTCTGATCAGGTCTGGAACCTCCATTAAACTCTGGATCTTTCACTCTAAGGAAAGGGCACACCCCTCACACCCTTGTTGACTTTAGCTAGACTCTGGGAGATACACCAGTGAGTCTGAATCACTGTAGACATTTTGAGGCATAACAGCAGTAGATTTTGATTCTTTTGAGAAATTACATAAGAGTTAGAGTTCCCTTTGGGGTTAACGTTCCATGTTAGAGTCTTACAAAACTGGAAACCTCTCTGTTATAATGGAAATAGATTCACAATCTACTGATGCTCTCCTGCCTCATATTCCTGCTCACTATGTGGTAGGGGACTACAATGCATATTCTTTCCACTTCCTTTTTTTTTTTTTCTTCAGCATGAAGTTAGAAGGGATAATTAAAACTTCAATTGCCTCTTCAGAAAGGAAGATCTTCTGAAGCTGGTTTATCTAAAACTTCTACCTTCTCTGTTGTCCTCCTTCAAGCTTTCCTGCAGCTCCCTAAAATCCTTTGATCTACCTCTTCCATCCCTGTACCCCTGAATCATCTTTTCCTTCCAACTTCAGTCCCTCAAATCCCAATATTCACTTGAATTTTGGGCCCCCGACCTCTTTTGGGCACTGAAGGGGTTCATGTACCCCAACAGTAACCCCTTGGTACTGAAAGAGCTAACTGAAAACAGATGGAATATTTCATCTACTCACATGGGCTTTGGAGACACCCAGATATCTTCTGGGTGTCTTTTCAGTCCCTCACCCAAAATTTAGTCTACAGCCTTTACAAAAGTACATATCAGTGTGCAAGAAAATATTAAAAGCCTTCTTCACAAATATTGGTGGAAAGCTTTAGCCTTCACATTGGGCCAGCAACCAAAATTTGTCTCAATTGTCAGAAACACAATTCTGATCAAATATAAAATCAAACCGAGTTGAGAGCCAACAGCTTCAAAAATCAAGTGAATTTTGTATTGCTGTGTTTACACCTGACTCACAGCTAAAGTTTCAAAAAGAAAGCTAAAAGATCTGTATTTGCATGTGTCTCATGTATATGTATGTATATTAGGTTAAATATGTGACATTTTCTTAGCTCCAGATGGTATTACCAAATTCAGTTATAGAATCTCTTAAAGGAGCTCTATTATAATTGCCATAGAAATTAAGTGCTAACATATTAAATATTCCTAAATATAGAAACTAACCCATATGTTTTTAAAATTCATGTTTATATAATTGGAGTAAGCCTTTGGCAAATAAGACTTGTGTAATATTTGTTTAGGTAACAAAGGCTATGTCTTCTGAGTAATCAGCATTAAGTATAAGAAGACTTTCATATTTTCTTCTACTTGGGTTTACCAATTTAATAAGCTAATATTGTATCTATAGGATATTCAGGATTATAAAAATCATGAATTTGATTTCATGAAACTGAATCATTATGACAAACTTTATTTCAAAAGCAATATATAATATGTCTGTTTTAATAATTTTCAAAATATGGTTGGGGAACTTGAAATCTTAGAAATACTAAATTCACTAATAGACATTCATCAAACATTGACATTATTCTAAGTGAAATAAAATACTGAAACATTATTTACTAAGCATAAGTTTAAGTTTATATAATTTTGCATCTTATTTTTGTATGGTATACATAAACCAAATCTATTTGAGTCTGTTAATGAAAATGTTTATTTTTAGCTCACTTAGAATCTAGGTAATTTTAGAATTTATACATTTTAACATTACTTGATGCAGATAAGATAGACAATGTTTTTAATTTGTATCCAGTACTGGTGCTATTTCAGTGAAGTAAATAATGTGACATATTTTATAGAATGTAAACAGATGCTTAGCAATTTAAAACTAATCTCCATGAGTTCTAATTTAATAATAGATGTTAAATACGGAAATCTAACCAATATCTACTCTCTCCAAACTTGTTCAACATAGTTTAGTAGCAAAGAAACCAGACATGGAAAACTTGTGATCAAATCCTGATTCTGCCACTCTCAGGGAATTGAACTCTAAGGAAGTTAATTAATCTCTCCAAGGTTCAGTTTCCTCACAAAGATAATAATAGTTGGAACTCATAACTATGTGTGAGTGTTCAAAACTATTTATGCATTTGAAAATATTTACCCAGTAAACACTGGGCAATTTTATTAGCAAATATTTTTCAAAGAGAAATCCAAATTTTCATGTATGTGGAAAAAAAATCCAATTTGATTGTATTTGCACAAAAATAATTATTTAAATATTTTAAATACACAAATATCTTTTAAAAATATTATTCAAATATATATTTTGAATATAAAAATATTCTGGGACTTGCAGAGGCATTGGACAACAGAAGTGTTAATATTCTAGAGAGAAAAGAACAATAGAGAGGTGAAATTATCTCTGAAATTGCTTTTTCTGGATGGAACTTACTAATCTTCAGGTAGGATAGTATCTGTAAAGAAAAATAATAGTTTTTATAATATTGCTTTGCTGAATAAACTAGGTATAAAGTTTGCAAACTGATTATGTGATAGAATAAATATACCAATAAATGAGTTGATGCAAGATTATTATGAAACCATCAGATCTCATGAAAACTCACTCACTATCAGGACAGCATGAGGGAAACTGCCCCATTATCCAATTACCTCCATCTGGTTCTGCCCTTGGCACGTGGGAATTATGGGATTACAATTCAAGGTGAGATTGGAATGGGGACATAGAACAAAACCATATCAGGCCATTTGCCTCTAAAAAGGGATACCTGAGACTGGGGAATTAAGAAAAAAGGTGATACTGCATCTGCTTCTGGTAAGGGATTCAGGGATCTTACAATCATAGCAGAAGGTGTAGAGGGAGCAGGTGTATCACATGATGAGAAAGGGAGCAAGAGAGCAAGGGAGGAGAGGTTCCAGACTTCTAAACAACCAGATCTCATGTGAACTAACTGAACAAGAGCTCACTCATCACTGAGGAGATGGTGCTAAACCATTCATGAGAGATCTGCCGCCATAACTCAATTACCTCCCACCAGAACCCACCTCCAACTTGAAAATCTCATTTCAACATGAGATTTGGAGGGGCTCTAAACTTCTTTAGCATCCTCAAAGGAAATAATTTCTATATCCTTTAAAATCTCTTTCAATGGAAGGTGAAATAAGGATAACTTTATGCAAAAAAAAGTTAAGAAAATCTGTAACAAGTAGAAATACATTAGCAGAATACTAAAAACAGGTTTTTAGGAAGAAGTAGATGTTGATAGCAGAAGGATTGAAGGAAATGCAGGAAGGAATGAAAATCAAGCAAAAGGAATATACGTGAGAAAAATATATATGCATGCATATATATTTGTTTAATTATATGCAGAAATAGAAGTATAAAAACAATAATGCAAAATGAAAGAAGGGCAAGTAGATTTTTGTGTTCTATGGTTTTAATGGTTTAGGGGAGTCATAAAAGTAATATTATACTGTAATGGGTCAGTAATGATGTTGTAACTCCATTATAACCACTGAAAAAATAATAAGATGATGTATAACAAATAAATATCAACATTTATGTTATTTTTATAATATAAAAAATAACAAATATTCTTTGAATCTAAATAAAGATAGTAAAAGAAAATAGAAACACTAAAATAAAAACTAGAGTAACATAATATAAACACAAGTTTGTCAGTAAATTAAATATAAGTAAATGGATTATAAGTTCCAATTAAAAATTGGATTCTTACAATGAATTACAAGTTTTAAAATACCTGTATATAAGAAACAGAGCTTGAATTTAAGAATAAGGGAAAGTTACAAGTCAAAGGATGAAAAAAATACAACAAGCAAATGCTATTAAAAGAATGCTGGTATATTACACTTATTGCTGACTAATAAATAAAGACGTATAAAGGAGATATTGATAATGATGAAGATGAAAATAAAAACATAGTTACATTTAAAATCTGTGTTTACTGAATACTTTCAAGTACATAAAACAAAATTAAATATATGAATAGGAAAAATAGAGAAATCCACCCCAAAATTAGAAATGTTAACATATTTTCTCAGTTAGTAAAACAGGTGGTAAAAAGTCAATAACAGTTTAACATACTTATGAAACAAACTGAGTATCATAAACAAATGTTGAATGAAAAAGCTGAACACATAAAATGATGCCATTTAAATTTCAACAGCAGGCAAAATATACCTATGATCAGATAAATCAACATAGGGGTTAGCTATGAATGGGTTAATGACTGGGGAGCACAAGGAAAAACTTTGAAGTTTGAGTTATTTTCCATTACTGTACATGGTGCTGGTGACAGGATTTTATTCACTTCATGAAAGTTCAAGTTGCACAATTATGGTTTATGAGTTTTATATACGTTAAAATTTTATAGAACATTTTCTTTAAAACATGCCATCCACAAATACACACACACACACACACGCACACACACACACACACACACACACACACACACAAGTACACAAAAACTATTATGTGGTTAAAGAATAAAAGCTTGCTTTCCTTTGAGATGAAAAAGAAACAAGCATTTTCATCTCCGCTTTCTGAAAACTTTGGAGGCATTTCTGGATACTGCATCAGAATTTCTTGTTTTGAGAAACTTTCCTTGTATCAGTCATCTTGCATTCCATTAAGTCATTTTAAAAAGTATAACAAAACAGCTTGATTCTCTTTCACACCCCTAGGCAGAAGAAGGGATAAAACTCGACAAACTGTTCCATTAAAACTGCCTGGAAAGTGTTTTGTTTAATCAAAGATAAAAAAGTCAATTGATCTCCCTAAAATTTAAGAGAAATCATGTTGGCCATACAAAATAACATATAGGCAGTAACACTCCATCTATCTCCATCTATTACATGCCACCCCTTCCTGTTTTTGTTAAAGCACAATATTTACTTTCCCTACCTGACACAACTTAATTATTTCATGTAAATCAAAGGCATACTTTTCCCTCCTTCAAGAAAAAGTAGAGCCATAGTTCAGTTACTGCTGAAACTGAAAGTTCAAGATCTCTAAGTGAGGATCATTCCTTCTGTTTTGAGTAGCTTAAGCCACATCTAATTTTATTATAGCACATTGTATACATTTGTCCAAACATTACACTGTACCCTATAAATACGTACAGTTACTATGTGTCAATTAAAAGTAAAAGCATTATGGGCCAATTGACATATTTACTAATAGCACTGCATGGTATATACAGTTGGTTGAGCTTTGCCAGGGCATGTAAGCCAAATCTTTGCCTTTTAATATTACCTCTTGAGATATTTCTGAATTCCATTCAAATGTTTTTACACCTCTTATATAGAAGAAACACAATTTTCCCATAATTTAAATAAAGATATCACAAAGTTAATATTGAACTTTTATGCATGCCACTTTGCCTCATATCCTGAGGAGTCTAAATAGCTTGGTAACCCTCTCCATTTTTAATTCTGTGGGGAAAAATGTGTCCATTATATTTATTTCTCTTTTTATTATTACAACCTGAAATACCATACAGCTGAATATGCTGGGTAATAAAATATATCAATATATCACAAGAGGGCTGTTACATGTGATACCAGAAGTCTGCCATGAGTTTTGTTTTCAAAAGGCAGACAACAGATTTTGGTCAATAGTTTATATTAAAAAGTTGCAAAATAAAGTATCATAAAGTCTTAAAGTTACTTGATGTCCAATCAGTAACTTGGCAACACTGTATCACCTTTACATTTTGTTCAAGTAATTTGGAGTGTGTCTGATAACATAATAAAAACCTCAGGTCACAGTATCACAATTTAATCAGTATTGGGTAGACGCTTAGTGGTGTGGAAATGGAGATTGGTGTGGGGAAAGAAACGGATACCTCTTCTGGATATAACATGAATCATGTTTGTGACTTTTTATGTAAAACTGCAAATATATATATATTTTACTATTTTACTATCAACTTTTAAAGGGTTGAAATAAAGGCTTTTTAAAAAATTCTTTGAGGCTGGGTGCAATGGTTCACATCTGTAATTCCAGCACTTTGGGAGGCTGAGGTAGGGTGATCACCTGAAGTCAGGAGTTCAAGACAAGCCTGGCCAACATGGGAAAACCCCATCTCTACTAAATTAATACAAAAATATTAGCCAGACATGGTGTCACCTGCCTGTAGTCCCAGCTGCTCAGGAGGCCAAGGTCCAATAATTGCTTGAACCTGGAGGTTGAGGTTGCCCTAAGCCCAGCTTATGACACTGCACTCTGGCCTAGGTGACAGAGTAAGACTTTGTCTCAAAAAAAAAAAGAAAAAAAATGAAGGAAGTGATGAGAATCATATACTTAAGAAAACCTTACATAGTAGAGCTAGTGCTATACATTGAAAAATACAACATACATATTATTAGACTATATGAATCATTAGTAATTATAGATGCCTCTTCTATTCTAGAATTTTAGAAGTCTATTTATCACCCAAATCATAACTTAAGCATTTTTGAACTTGTTTCTTCAACATTAGAATAAATAGAAATAATGTTAGACTTTGCTACAGATCATGTCAAGCAATTTAATTTGGGGAAAAAAAAACCAAAAGCTATTATCTTTGGCTCATAAATAAGGGGCTTGTTTTTGTGGATTCATAAGCACAAAATATGTGGAAGTGCCAAGACAAGACATGAAGTCACATTTTTTTCTCCTATAGAATTTGATTCAATGGTCAAATATTGTAGTGTCTGATATATGTAACCATATGAATTTGTTTTTAAAAAATCACATGAAATATTCAAACAATTGAAGAAATATAGAAAACTAGGACAACAAGGTTGTGGTATAAAACATAATATAATGAATAATATATTTAGCATTATAATAGGTGATATGTCTTATAAAACTAAAACAGTTTATAAAAAACTTTATTACCTCTTTTGTATGATTTAATTTATAGGAATCATTGAAAAGTAAATCTTTGTCCAGTAAAGAAGTACCCAGATAAACAGCCTCAGGACATTTGGCTGAAGAGTTACAGTGAAAATTATAATACAGTTTTATATTATTACTACAGGATTCTTCCTCAGTTTTTCAGCTTCACCTGGAATCTCTCTGAGACTTGATTGAATCAGTAAACTTAAATCTGGAGACAAGATTATTTATCATGGTGATTCAAGTCAAATCTCTATGTTATCCTGAGCACTTTGTTATTGTTATTTTTATTATTTTAAAATAATAGAGAATTTTTAGGCTTTCTATTTATTTTGGGCTTATTGCACCAGTAGATTGAACCAATCTAAAAACTGCTTAGTATGGTCATCTCACATTTTCTCTAATGGTGAAGTGTTTCTGTGTGACATACACCAATTCAAATCCTGCTATCTTCTTCAAAAACTGAAAACTAAATTTAACTGTGTGTACCACACTTGTCCCAAAGTAACAATGATCTGTTAAAAGATGATGGTGCTTGTATAGTTCCCAATGCTTTGGAAATAATTTTCCATTTTTATTTGTAACTTTTATTAAGCAAATATTTTTAAATTGCTATTATATGCCAGGCTCTATTCTTGACACATTCAATAGTGAATAAAATTTAAAAAAAAATCTCTGTTCTTATAGGACGTACACTCTAGTTGAGGAAATCATATAATAGATAAAGAATAAAATACAGAATATGCTACAAACTTATATGACTTTGGAAATATTAATAAATCAGAGATAAGGGTAAGAAGTGTTGGCCAAGGGTGATGCAATTTTAATTATGATATTCAGGGAAAATCCAACTCAAAATGTATCAATTGAGATAAGACATAGAAAAGTAAAAAAGTAAGACATGTGAAATGTGGGGCAGAGGAAGCTGGCCAAAGGAGAAGTTGGCCAAAAAGGAAATAGAAAATGCAAGGTGCTGAAGTGTTATCTTCCTTGGCATGTTCGGAGAACAGAAAGGAATCCAGTGTGGCTTGAAGGAAAGGAGAGAGGAAAGGTTGAAGAATAGGTGATATTAAATTCATCTGCATCCTGCCTCATCATCATGTTACCTCTATCTTGGAGAGATTTAGAAAATTTATTTGTATCACCTTGACAAACTTTGACACTGGTGCGAATGAGAGGGGATAGGTCAGCCCTTCAAAGCATCTTATTAATATCTCTCTGAGTTGCCTCCTGAAACCCACTTATAAAACGTTTGGAAATGGCTTTTTTCTATTAGGACAATTGTCTATAAATTCATTTGGGTTGTTATGTCTATTAGCAGTTCATTCCTTTTGTTGCTGAGTAGTATTGCATGTATGAATGTACCACAATTTATTCATCCATTCAAGGATATGTGGAGTGTTTCCAGTTTTGGACTATTATGACATTGTTATAAACATTCACATGCAGAATTTTGTGTGAACATGTCTTGATTTCTGTAGGACATATGTCTAGAAGCGTAATGACTGGAATTCACAGTAGATGTATATTTAGTGTTGTTTAAAATAAATTGCCAAAGTGTTTTCAAGAGAAGCTCAAAATCTGATATGTTTGCTAAGAAACAGAATCACTCATGCACAGTCCTACCCACAGCAAACTTGCCAGCGTTTTATATCATTAGTTTATGTTTTAGCCATTCTGATAGATATGCATGATATCTCATATTTTAAAGTATATACAGTTTATTGTTTTAGAGTAGTTTTAAACTCATAGAAATATGACTCCCCCCCAAAAAAAAACTACAAAAAGTCCTCATAAACCCCTTATAGATCTTTATAAACAGATAACATTAAATAATTTTTTAACAATTTTAAAATAATAAATTTACTTTAGCAGTAAGTTTTACCTCTTTAAGGCATTAATATTTTTCTTCTATACATTTCCAGGGAATTACTTTTAACTTTATTTGACAAGGGCAATAACTGAGGCCATGTTCAGAAAACTTACCAATTAAATATACAAACCATGTCTTTTAACGCTACCATGTTATTTCCAGATTTTTAGATAAGTGCACCTGTATTGATTCATATGCCTTGTTTTGTCCTGTCAGTTCTCTCAGAGTAAAAATCAATTTGCAGTTGTATTCTTCACATATTGCCAATATAAAGTATGAATTTTTTTCTGTATAATTCCTTTTATGTTAAACTTGAACTATTAATTGACAAATTCAATTGTAGTTGACAAATACCCAGAATAGATTTTAGTTATAGATCTGGATAAATGAGGGAGAATAGAGATGAAGATCTTGTAGCCCAATGCACTCAGGAGATGATGAGGCAGAATAATTATTAAGGCAAAAGGGACATCATTATACAGCGAGAAAACAAACAGAACATTGACAAATTATTTTTACTTACTGATTTTTTTAACACGCCTATATATCTTTGTTTCAATTCGTGAAGTCCTAGTATTCCTAAATCACTGCTTTATTCTCATTTAAGTGTTGAATGGTATTACTTCAATTGATGCTAATTCTAGCTTAGTATTCCAGATATGAGAGAAAAAAACTTATTTTGAGAACTTTTTCAAACACCCTGGTGTCGTGATGCTTATTAGAGAAGTGAGGAGGTTTAAGAAAAACTTTGATATTCCTCTCTGTGATGTGAGAAGTATTAAATTTGGGAAGTGTTTGGAAAACAGCAGCATATAGATAGATATTAAAGTCAAGGTACTACATAAGGTCGCCATGTAAATAAAAGTACATAGTGATGAGATCCAAAGTCGAAAACCTAAGCTGCATCTTGGTGAAGTATTTAGGAAAGGAAGTGGCCATAGCAACAATACTGTAAAATATAATCTCCTAATATAGGAAAAAACTAGGAAACAAGGAGAGCCTCCACTTTAGTATTCTCCACACGACATCAGATGGATTCTGTTAAATGTGTAAAAACCCTCAAATATAATTTAATTGATATCAAGCATTGTGATAAAAGGAAAGGAAGTAACTGACACTCTAAAATGTTGCAGACAGAAAAACAAGAACTAGCATAGGGAACATTTGAGTTTAGCAAAAGCATAGTCATTGTTGGTGTTGACAGTGTCAGCAGAATGGTATGGAAAAAATTTGCATCAGAAGGGATTTGAGAAAAACTGGAAGAGAGAATGTATTGTCATTGTATATGGGAAAATTTATGAACAGTTCTCTTTAAAGGGGAGCAGAAAACCAAGACAGAAACTCCAAGGGGAAATGGAATTAAACTCTTTCCTTTTCATGTGGGAGAAATCATAGTAAGAATCCAATCAAAAGGTAAAAGTTGGTAGGTAATTCAGGGGAGTGATTTTTGCATTTCTGCAGCACTATGCTTGTACTGGGAATAGGAGATGCAGTTTACTGTCATAACAAAAAGTCAGGCCTTGGGTAATGACATGAATTGTTAATGCATAGAAGCAAGTAAAATAGCGGAATATATGGGCAGATTAAAGTTAGTACCTGTTACCCTGCTAAGCCCCTCTGCATATGTTCAGAACCAGGTCCCAGGTTGCACAGTTCGTTATTTTACTTCCTCGAATTATTCTTATACTGATCTTTCTTTTCTAGTATTTTCAACCCAAGCTATTTTTTTATATTTAAGATTGGTTTTTAATTATCATTTGCTCTTTATTTTCTATTACTTAAGTTTTTGTGCCAAGCTATCTCTTTATGCTATTTAAGTTTTGTCTACAGTCATTTTAAAAATTGGTGTCAATAATTTGCACAAATGTATTCAAGGGTCTTCCAGGACCCGGAAAATACAGGGTGTTTTTTTTTTTTTTTTTTTTTTTCTTTACTCAGTTTAATAACCTGTGCAAACTTTTTTACTTAAGGTAACCAGTCAGTCTTGGGGTTTCATTTACTGGCCAATGAATTTCATTAACTTTTAAGATAGTATGAATTTATACACAATGCAGGGTCTATGTTGCTTTATGTAGCTAATGGATCTTGGTTTGAAGCCTTTTTCAAAATATGTCATTCTGGGACAAGGTAACATTTACAGCTCTCTCAAATCTCTGTTTAAAGCCAGTCTTACCTAGGAGGGTTCATAGTAGCGTGCATGGGGATGAGGAAGGATATTAATACGTTATGTTTGCAATTTAGGGCTTACATTTCTTTTTGCTCTCATGTGGTTTTTTTCATCATTTGCTGTGAATCACTAACTACTGAATTCTTTCCTCTTTTTTCAGCAGCTTCATATCATGAAAATATTTCTGTGATTATCTAACAGATGAATTTCTCCTTTATATGCTTCGAGTACAAATAGATTTTTGTTCGTAGTTTTCTTTTCTTCTATGTTTTCTTATCTTTTCACTGTGAACGAGGACATAGGCATGCCTGAAGCATGAAAAGCCAAGTAGATAGTGTAAGGAACAAACTCTACACATTTCTTTCTTCTTGTCTGACAGATGCATGTAGCTAGCAACACTGGAGAAACATAAAAACACAAATGTGTTTTACAGTGTTTAAAACAACTGGTGATTTGGGCAATCATTTTCCAATAATGGCTAAGGCAGAATTTGAATCTAAGAATAAGAATTTCCATAATATCTCAATTTATGTAAGGATCATAGAACTTTGGAAGATTTTTTTCTATTTTATAAAATAATTATAAATATTACAATAAATACAATGGCATTTTATTTTATTTATTAATGTAATTAATTTTTAATTTTATATTTTATTAATTTTAAAATTAACTTAAAAACATGGAAGATTAAAAAAGTTAATCCACCATTTCTAATATATATTACAAATATTCATTATTATCATATATTATTAATTGATAAGACATACAATTTAATGTTAATAATGTCATTTTAAAGAGTATACTTATATTTTAAATTACTTTATGAATATGAAATTTATTTGTAATTTTTTTGGAAAATTGAATTTATTATAAAAATATATAATTATTAATTTGTATAAGTAATATATGTTTATATCACTGGCTAGAACAGTAATATTGAGGCAATTACAGAACATATTAATGAATATGATAAAAAGTATAGTGGATAAGAACCTGGTGTTTTTGACTTATTATTTTTAATAGGTTTACTTACAGCAAAATATAATATACATCTTAATAAAATTAAAGACTTATCAATTATGATATCCCAGAATTCCTTTGGCAATCATATTCTTTCATAGCCAATATATTTTTACGTAAATCTATGTAAAATGTAGAAATTGCAGATATGGAGGCATGACATCAGCAAGAGGGTGGAATTGAACTTTTCAGTATTTACTCCTCAGTAACATCAACTTGAACAACTATGCACAAACATACTTTTTTATAAGCTAGTGAAGGCAGAGGAGAAATCACAGCACCTGGATGTATGTATCACAGAAATTTAAAAAGACACATTGCAGTGAATAAAAAGGACAGTTTCACATTAGCCACATCACCCGTTTCCCAAGCCTAGGCAACACAGCATAGAGAGAGACATCATGTGGAGCAGGGTTACCCAACCCCAGGTAACCTGGGTACAAAAAGGATAAGTCACAATGCAATAATAGTAAAAAACAAATAGCACGTTAGGCAGTAAATCATTTAAAAAATCAGTGCACTTAAATATAGAGCACATGGCCCTAACAGCCATATACAGAGCACTTCATTCAAAAGCAGCAAAATGCACATTCTTTTCAAATGCACATTAAATATTGTCTATGATATATCATGTATAAGGCCAAAAAAAAGGTCTTAGCAAAATTAAGATTGAAATTACAAGTTTATTTTTTGACCACAAATGGTATAAAACTAAAGATCAGTAACAGGAAGAAAACATTGGAAAATTTACAAAAATATGAAATTAAATAATACAGCCCTGAATAACAAATAAGTCAAATAAGCAATCAAAAGAACATGCTATAGCTTGAGTCAGATGAAAATGGAAACACAATATGCCAAAACCTATGGGATACATCCAGAGAAGTCCTAAAAGGAGACGTGGTAGCAATAAATGACTACATTAAGCAAAAAACTCTCAAAAAAACAAATTTTATATCTCAAGAAACTAGAGAAAGGATAAATAAATCCCAAAGTCAATAGAAGAAAGCAAATAATAAAATCGAAACAACTATAAATGAAATAGAGACTCGAAAACAATAGAAAAGATCAATGAAACTAAAAGTTGGTATTGGTTTTTAAAAAATAAACAAGGCCTGGCACAGTGGCTCATGCCTGTAATCCCAGCACTTGCTGAGGTGGGCAGATCATGAGGTCAAGGGGCTGAAACAATCCTGACCAACATGGTGAAACCCAATTTCTATAAAAAAATACAAAAATTAGCTGGGCATGGTGGTGTGTGCCTACAGTCCCAGCTACTTGGAAGGCTCAGGCAGGAGAATTATTTGAACCATGGAGGCAGAGGTCGCAGTGAGCCAAGATTGTGCCACTGCACTCCAGCCTGGGCAACAGAACAAGACTCCATCTCAAAAAATAATAAATAAAATAAAATAGCATAAAATAAAATAAAATTAAGAGCCTTTAGCTAGACTAAGAAAAAAAGAGATAAGAAGAAATATTAAACAAAATTAGGAAATAAAACGCATCTAAGAGACTTACATGTGAACAAATTGAATAATGTATTAGATTGGTGCAAATTTAATTGCAATTTTTGCCATCAAAAGTTTTGCATTAAAAGTAAGTTTTAGTGGTAAAAACTACACTTACATTTGCACCAACCCAATGGAACAAGTGGATATTTTTCTGTAAACCTATAACTTATGAAGACTTAACTATGTAAAAAATAGAAAATCTGATAAGGACACATGCACATGAATGTTCATTGCAGCACAGTTTACAATAGCAAAGACCTGGAACCAATCCAAATACCCATCGATGATAGACTGGACAGGGAAAATGTGGCACATATACACCATGGAATATTATGCAGCCATCAAAAACGATGAGTTTGTGTCCTTTGTAGNATGTACAGCAAGGATAGACTGGATGAAGAAAATGTGGCACATATACACCATGGAATATTATGCAGCCATCAAAAACGATGAGTTTGTGTCCTTTGTAGGGACATGGATGAACCTGGAAACCATCATTCTCAGCAAACTGACACAAGAACAGAAAATCAAACACCACATGTCCTCACTCATAGGTGGGTGTTGAACAATGAGAACACATGGACACAGGGAGGGGAGCATCACACACTGGGGTCTGTTGGGGGGAAATAGGGCAGGGATGGGGGGTGGGAAGTTGGGGAGAGATAGCATGTCAGATATAGGTGAAGGGGAGGAAGGCAGCAAATCATACTGCTATGTGTGTACCTATGCAACAATCTTGCATGTTCTTCACGTGTACCCCAAAACCTAAAATGCAATAAAAAATTGTATAAAAAGTAAAAAAAAGAAAAAAGAAAAAAAAATCTGAACAGACCAATAATAAGGATAATCATTCGGTGATAAAGTCTTCCGTCAAAATATGCCCATGACCTGATACCTTCACAGTTGAATTCTACCAAACATTAAAATAAATGCCAAATATTCTTAATGTTTTCCAAATAAAATTGAAGAGGAAATAACTCATCCAAATTCATGAGAACAGCATTACCCTGATACCAAAGCCAGATAAGACACTAGAAAAAAGCAATGAGAGGTCAATGTTCTTGATTAACATAGTACAAATTCTCAACAAAATACTAGCAAACCAAATTCAATGACACATTAAAGAAGTCATAAATCATGATAAAGTAGGATTTATCCCTGAATACAAGGTTGTTCATGGTTTAGTACTCACAAATTGATAATCATGATACATAATATTAAAAGAATAAAAGATTAAATTACGTGATCACCTCAATGGATGTAGAAGTATTTTATAAAATGTAAGTTTTAATCATTATGACAAAAACTCTTAAGTGAAAAATGTACTTTAACATGATAAAAATTATATATGACCAACTCACAACTAACATTATACTCAACATTGAAAATTTGAAAGCTCTTCCTGTGAGATGAGTAACAGCACAAGGATGTCCACTTTCGCAACTTCTATTTAACATTGTACTCGAAGTACCAACCAAAGCAACTAAACAACAGAAAGGAATAAAAATCATCCAAACTTACCACATGAATGTTAGAACTGATAAATAAATTAAGTAAAATCGAAAGATTCCAAATCAACAAGAATCAGTAGCATTTCTATATGCTAACAATAGACCATCAAAAAAAATCAATAATTTCACTTCCAATAGCATAAAAAACATTAAATATTAGGAATACATTTAACCAAAGAGATGAAATGTCTATACCATGAAATCTATAAAATATTGACAAGAGGAATTTAAGAAGACACAAATAATGAAAAGCTATTCTCTAATCATGGACTCAATTATTGTTTTTCTTTTTAATATACTAACCAAAGCAATCTAAAGATTCAATGTAGTTCACGTCAAATTTGCAGTGACACTTCCTAAAATGTATAATAAACCACACACACACACACACACACACACACACACACACACACACAATAAAGTAACCTTGGCTCAGATTACTTTAGAACAAAACTGGAGGCATTGTACTACCTGATTTAGAACAAAGAACAAAAAGAACAAACCTGGAGGCATTGTTCTACCTGATTCCAAAATATACTAAAAAGCTATACTAATCAATATAGCATGGCATTGGCATAAAGAAAAGACATAAACCAACAGAATAGAGAAGAAATTTCAGAAATAAATTTATCTATTTTCAGTTCATTGATATTTGACAAACGTGCCAGGAATACTCAATGGAGGAAAGGGCAATGTTTTTAATAAACAATTTTAGGAAGCAGATGTTTGAATTTCGATTATTATCTTACACCACATAGGAAAATCAGCTGCAGATGAATTAGAGACCTAAAGGTAAAACATAAAACTGTAAAAATGCTAACAGAAAATGTAAGGAGAGCTGCTTGCTAGTGCTCTGGACAATCATTTTTTGAGTCTGACCCCAAAAGCAAAGGCAACAAAAAAATAGGCAAATAGGATTGCATCAAATTTAAAAGCTTTTGGGTAGTCAAGGTCATAATTAACAGAGTGATGAGACAACCTGCGGGCTAGGAGAAAATACTTGAAGAACTTGTAACTGATAAATGGTTAATATCCAAGTTATATAAATATGTCAAACAATGCAATACAATAAAACAAATAACCGGATTAAAATATAGGGAAAGAACCTGAACAGACATTTTTTTTTTTTTTTTTTTTGGTGAAGTTTAGCTCTTGTTGCTTAGGCTGAAGTGCAGTGGCACTGTCTCTGCTCACTGCAGACTTGAACCTCCCAGGTTCAAGCCGTTCTCCTGTCCCAATGTCTCAAGTAGCTAGGACTATAGGCGTGTGCCACCATGCTTGGCTAATTTTTGTATTTTTATTAAAGACGGGGTTTCACTATGTTGGTCAGGCTCATCTCCAACTCCTGACTTCAGGTGATCCACCCACCCAGAACTCCCAGCATGCTGCGATTACAGGTTTTAGGCACCGTGCTCCCAGCATGTTGGGAGGCTGAAGAGGTTGGATCACCTGAGTTCAGGAGTTCAAGAGCAGCCTGGCCAACATGTTGAAACCCCGTCTCTACTAAAAAAATACAAAAATTAGCCAGGTGTGGTAGTGTACGCCTGTAATCTCAGCTACTCAGGAGGCTGAAACAGAAGAATTGCTCAAACCCAGGAGGCAGAGGTTGCAGTGAGCTGAGATTGCACCACTGTACTCAAGCCTGGGCAACAGAGCAAGACTCCATCTCAAAAACAAAAGCAATAACAACAAAAGATAATGGGATACACACACACACACACACACACACACACACACACACACACACACTGACACAAGCACACTATGTGGAATATGCATATGAGTATCCATATGTATATGTGTACCACATCTATGTTTGTATATGTGTGATGGCTTACATATACTCAAGAGAATATTGTTCAGCTATTTATTTATTTATTTATTTTAGAGATGGGTTTTCACCACATTCCCTAGGCTGATCTTGAACTCCTGAGCCCAAGCAAATCACCAGCCTTGGCCTCCCAAAGTGCTGTAATTTCAGGAATGACACACTGTGTCCAGGCTTGTTCAGCCTTTGAAAAGAAAAAAAAAATAGAATATACTGAAAATAAGGAAATTCTGTTCTTGGCAACAATGTAGATTAATGTGGAAGACATTTTAAGTGATAATAAACCATAAACAAGGATCAATTACTGTATGATCTCACTTACATGTGGAATCTAAAAAAGTCAAAATAATAGAAGCAGAGAGTACAGTGGTAATTACCAAGGGCTGGGAGTGGCAGTGACATTGGTAAAAGGCTACAATTTCAGTACACGGGATGAATACGTTTTGGAGATACATTAAAAAAACACATTGACTATAGGTAATGCTAATGTATATTTGAAAATTGCTAAGAGGTAGATCTCAAGTATTTTCACCACACACAGAAAATATCTATGTGAAGTCATGAATATGTTTGTTAATTTGATTATGATATTTATTTTATAATATATAGTTATATTAAGGCATCATATGTACCTCATAGATATGAACAATTTTTATACCTCAATAGATCTGACAAAAATAAGTTGGATGTATATTGAAAACTGTAAATTATTCAAATGTAAATATATCTAATTTAGATATAAAATTAACACCATATTATTAAATTCTCATATATGCACATTTTTAAAATAGCATAGCACTTAAACTTCATTTTGAGAATCATAAAATGATATAAATGACTTCCATTGCAATACTTTAAACCTCTTTCACATTCAAAGTAACATGCATGCTATGATTAACAAAAATGAACATATATTTACGTGGCTAGTTCAAGTTGTTAATTTAGGAAATAAATTTTGGATAAATGGCTTAATATCTAAATCTGCCACTAAATCCTTCAATTTTCAAAAACTATTTAATTTTCATGACAAATTTATAAACCGGCACCTGGTTTTGAAACTCATTGTGCAATATATCTGTCATAACATGTTATGTATAGTCACTTACCTCTATAGGTTAAAACTACAACTCAAATAACAAAATGTCTAGTATACAGAATTTTAGTATGTGATTAAAAAAAAGCATAATTAGTATTACATGTTATAGTAATTAAAGTTGAAAAAACAGAAGTGAAAAAATATATTTTATTGCAATGGAAAGAAATCTCAGTACATAATCACTCTAAAAATCATTTCTGTCAATTCTATCCCACATACATTAATTATTAAAGCCAACATATAGTAAAACATTATATTTTGTAGATAACCTCCAATGACTTAAATTTTTTCAATCACTAAAATATTTATTTGCATTAACCAAGTGTATTTTTTTTAAAAAGTCATTCACTATCAATGTATTTTACTGTTGTTTTATTTTTCTCCTTATAGTGGATCTATAATACCTTTCATCAAAGCAACAATTATTTTTTAACTTTTACTATGAAATTTCATTATGTTTCAAGTTATGCAATTCTTTTACACTAAAAGTTTAATCTAATGTAAAATGTATACTACATTTAAAGCATTGATAAATGACATTATTTATGACATACTCAACGTGGAAGTGGATTGTCTCTTACATTTTGATGGTGTAGCATAAAGTATTAAAATTTAAATATGTTTAGAGTGAAATAAAGTATTTTTCATATTGTGGATGGGACTACTCAAGGAATACTTCATAAAACATTATACATGAAAATTTACGGAATTTGCCAGCTCTTCTTGTCAGGTAGGGCATTTAGCAGTTTTTAATCTTTACATTTGATAATTTATGGAATTAATGAATTGAAATTATTATAGCACTTAAACTTACATCACATTTTTCCATATAGTTATCTCATTGACCTTATTTTATGTAACATAATAAACTTGTTTTGACATAAGATTTCAGCCTTCATATAAAAAATCAATTTTTTTCTATCTAACCATTAAATATGGTGGTGAAGGAGTTTTAGGAAACAAAACACAACAGCAGACACTTTATTCCCCATTGAAAATCATTAGACAAAGTGTATTTATTAGTATTAATAAATTTCATCTCACTAAGCAAATAAAATGTGTGGTCCATGTAATTGGCAATCTGCACATGTGCTGTCAATATTTAATGTTTTTGTCCACACCAGACTAACTTCCAACTGCCAGCCTCTGTGGCTTTCTCCCTGATTGTGTTTTCTGCCCTCTGGAACCTGCTATGTCCATGCCACATATAAGTGTCAATGCACTGAGATGTTCCTGGGAGCAGCTCTCAACCAGTGATTGATGGGAGGTGATGTGGATATACCCCAGATCCCTTGCCTCCAGGTGAGATCATTCTAAGCAGTGTGTACTAAATGAAGTCCCATAGTTCCAAAGCAGGACTTACCCTCAGTTGCTCACCATGGCAACTCGCTTAATAAGGCACTCCTGTATTGGCTTTTCCTTTCCTGTCTCATATCTCTTCTCCTGTACAAATGTTTCCTGGGAACAATTTCCACATAAATTTTATGCAAATCCTCATATCACAGTCCGCTCCAGGTAAAACACAAAATAATACAAGCAGTTAGACCAATAAAAATTATATTTACACTTTTTTCAAATAGACCTTAATAATTAGTAAGCCATTGGGAAAATAAGTTTGCTTCTTGTCCAGGAATCCTGAAAGAACTTGATCAGCAAACAACTAATTTCTGTCAGGGAAAGCACTAAAAGACAATCCTGGTCAAAGGAGGGGATTCTCTCTGTGGCTTCTTTATTTGGCAGAAGTTACAATATATTCCACTCATAAGATTTCCCCTTTTGAACAGACAACTAAAGATAGAGACTGTTATTATATGAGCCATTGGTTAGCCTTCCTGTATGGCATAGTTGCAATCTTCTATGTTTAATCTAGAAAATGATATACAGTGTTAACATGTGGTTTCTCTCTCCAAATATGCCCATTTTGGGCTTTGATTCAGTGTCGTGATCAGTTTGAAGTATGTAGGTGGAATTCTTAATTTCCAGTTCAATACAAACACTGTTTTGTCCCCTAGTAGAAATTTGTCTCTATTTATAAAACATTTTTCTTTCTCTAAATCTAATTTTGAGTAATAGGGAGAAAAGCCTCTCCTTTATTCAATCCCTTGGTTCCCAAACCTGTGTATTCTGACTGTGGGACAAAGACTACTGTAAATTATTTTTTGGTTCTGAGTTTTTATGTTATCTAGAATTTGCTTTGGCAGGTGTTGTCACCCAATTTCTGATTCTTCAATAAATTCTCTCAAATCAGCTGGTCAATTTATTTACATTATGGCTTATTTGGCGCATGAGCCTATTTCCTCACTTTATTTGCTATACTTTCACAGAAAAGCAATATTTAGAAAACCATACCGATAAGTAATAGATTCAGTAAGTTCAGAGACAGTGCTACCAGAACAACTGTGGGAAATGCAAGACTTTATTCCAGTGCCAAGAAATCTTCTAACAAGACTTCAAAAAGTCCCTAAACAGCAAGAATATTTCTTGCCAGACTTCCATTGATTCAACCCATAAGAAATCAATAAGCCTAAATGGATTTAGATAGTTTATTACTCAAGGTCCAGCAGGAACTTAATGTCTGCATTGGTTCCCTTGTCTCTTAAGTCCCATGCTTCTGAATCAGAATAAGCCCAAGTGAGCATTGCACACAAGAGTCTGTATCAAAGCCAAGCAATACGGATCTTAGCCAGCCCCTATTCCTATAAGGAATTTGATAGCAAACCTGTCCATCCTTTGCCCTGGAGGAAGATTGTATTATACTGGTTAAGAAACAAATGTACCTTCTGACCTAGAGGAAGATTCTGTCTTTAGCTTTCAGGGCTGTTTGTTATGGAGACATCCTTGAAAATATATTCCTGCAGAAAAGTTGTCATGAGACATACAGGAACACCACAAAGCATAGTCTACCAGCAGCTTTCAAGACAGGAGATCCAATAACTGTGACTTTGGTCTCTGCTTTTCAAAAGTTGAACATTTAGCAGTAGTAATAACAGATAGCACTTGATGTCCAAAAACTGTAATATTAGTCCATGTATTCTTTCGATTAAAATTCTACCACTATTACCACTGTTAAGGATTGTTGAATCTAACACTGAGGTACATAGAGAGAAGGACTAACTGATAAGAGTTTGAGTCATATTGCTCATGTTGAGTCATAGTGAGAATAATGTGAATTGCCTTATTATTAACAGCTTCCTATGCAGGGCATGTCTTATGCAGGTAACAATTATTACATCCTGTTTCCATCATTAAAGTCCCATTTTTTTCTACCTATTCCTGTGCTTCTTATCACACTCCTGAAGTCTTGTCCTCTTAAGATGCTTGATGTCTAGGCTAATCATTAGTGACTGCCTACTAACTTATATGAATTCATATCTCTGATCATGTCTTAATTATGAAAAACCAGATATACACCTTAAAATCCTACCTCTTTTACTTTTTAAATTTATTAATTACTAAATTTGAAAAATTGATGAGGACATAATTTGATTCCTATTGATGTGTAACTACTAATTTGGAGGCAATTGGGGAAATATTAAGGAGAATAAATCAATTTTTTATTGCTTTATAAAAATATATGAGGAAACCCCCTATAAACAATTATTCATTTGTGTATTTATTATCAGTGGATATCAATCCAGTGGCCAATTAGAAGAATTTGTGGAGTTTTTAAAAAATCACCTTTGTCCAAGCCACATTCAAGCACATATAACTACACAAATACATAAAAATCTGGACTGAGAAAAATGTATTAAGCATACATTTAATATCTAATGTTTCCTAAACAACCATTTCCATTTATTCAAGTGCAGGCAAGGTTTTTAGACTGTGTGAAACTTCTTAATCTTTAGCTAACATTTCTTCTACATGATAAAACACATAATTTTTAAGTGGGAGTGAATGCTCTGATGCAAATATATAGTGATTCATTTTTATGGTTTGGAGAAAAATAATAACAGCTATTCATGATATTCAAAGCAACTGTTAAGTCTTTATTCATATTCTCTTTTACAGAGTTTGTGGATTATTAGAACACAACATTCAGAGGCCTGTGAAACTGCCTTAATGATAACTGCTCATGCATTTAGTGCTTCAGAATCCCCATGAATATAGAAATCAATTATGTGAGCAGGTGCACCCAAGTAACTAGGTTTTATGCTCACTGGGACATCACAACATTTAAATTTGATAAAATTAATCCCCAAATATGTACATTCATATGCCACAATAAGTTAATATACATTCATGAAAATGCAAATTGAGAAATCAATGCCTGGAAAGTGGTTAAGATTGCATTTTTAGAAAATTGATACAATGATTTCAGCTCCATATAAGATTCTGAGGATAAAATCAGCATAGAAGGAAAAATAGGCTGAAATATTATTGACCATACAACATTAACTAGAAATTTGGTGATTCTTATTAAGATGGAAAGATGAAAGCACAAAAAATAATAATAACTTATTGCAGTTTGCTGCAGGGGTGCAAACCTCATGGAGAACCTCTGCTAGGGCAAGGTGGAAAGGAAAAGTAGAGTTAAGCCTCCACAAAGAGTACCCATTGGGCCACTGCCTAGTGGATCTGTGAGAAGAGGGTCAGTGTTGTTCAGACCCTAGAATAGTAGAACCACAAACAGCTTGTACTGTCTACCTGGAAAAGCCACAGACACCATGCCAGCTCATGAAAGCAATCAGGAGAGGGGCTGTACCCGCACACCACAGGGGCAGAGCTGCCCAAGGCTGTGGGAGAGCCCAACTTTTGCTACAGCGTGCCCTGGATGTGAGACATAGAATTAAAGGAGATCATTTCAGAGATTTAATATTTGGCTGCCCTGCTGGATTTCAGACTTGCGCGGGGGCCACAGCCCCTGCATTTTGGTCAATTTCTCCCATTTGTAATGGGTGTATTTACCCAATGCCTTTATCTCCATCATATCTAGGGAGCAACTAACCTGCTTTTGATTTTATGGACTAACAGGAGGAAGGGATTTGCTTTGTCTCAGATGTGACTTTGGACTTGAATTTTTGGGTTAATGCTGGAATGAGTTAGGACTACAGGGGACTGTTGGGAAGGCATAATTGTGTTTTGAAATGTGAGGACAGGAGATTTGGGAAGGATCAGGGGTGGAATGGTGTGATTTGGCTGTGTCCCCACCCAAATCTCATCTTGCAGTGTAGTTCCCATAATCTCCACATATCATGGGAGGGACCAGGTGGGAGGTAATTTAATCATGAGGGTGGTTATCTTCATGCTGTTGTTGTGATAGTGAGTGATTTCTCATGAGACCTTGTTATTATTTTTTTTCTTAGAAAGGCAGACTGCCACATGCAGCCCCTCATTTGGATACGTCTGGAGTCTTGGAAGCTTGACTACCCTACTTTCTCCTTCAAATGGACCTTGAGAGCTTGTTTGGAGGTTCTAGCAGGGGAGAACTGCTACTTGTATACCCTTGACCAAAGACCAGTCCTCCTCTATCAGAGATGGTCATACTTGTCGACAAGAACACAGCTTTGGGAGGGATGCACATGGAATGGTAAGGGAGGAAGGGGACAACCGTCTAGTCAAGACAGATCAGCCAAATCAACCGTGGCTGTCAATGGGGTGACAGGTGTTTCAGCCAGATCGCCCTCACATCCGAGATCTGATGGTTTTATAAGGGGCTTTCCCCCTTTTTCTTGGCACTTATCCTTTCTGTCATCATGTGAAGATGGTTGTGTTTGTTTCCCCAGCCACCATGACTGTAAGTTTCCTGAGGTCTCCCAGTCATACTGAAGTGTGAGACAATTAAACCTTTTTTTCTTTATGAATTACCCAGTCTCAGTTATGTCTTTATTAGCAGTTTAAGAATGGACTAATACATTCCCTCCTGGCCACAATAATTAACCTGATTCCTAAAATCAAAATGCGTTCAATCCTCCATGCAGAGCATCAAAGTCTTCTCGTTTTAGGACATCAGCCCTAAGTCCAGAATTTCATTGTCTAAATAATGTTTTGATAATGATGAGGCTTTTTGTGTGTGCTTTCTTATGTAGAGTTCTTTGTATATGATATTGAGCTATGTACCTGTGAAGGAAGAGGCTAGTTATCAGCCCTTCCACTTAACCAACATATAAATGTGATAGAGAGGAATGATAACCCCATGAGGCATTCCTAATCAAAACAAGAGAAAAATGAGCACCTATAAGTGGCCTATGTATGTAGTAAAAGATTTTTGCAGGATAGAACATCTGTTCCAAGACAGAACATTACAAGTTGATGATATGAATATGAGGATGCAGAAGTTTCCAAGCCAATTTTAAACTACATTTGACCATATTTTCCTTTTGCATAGAGAATCACAATAGATGAGTATTAGAATTAAGAAATCAGTTAAGAAGGATAGCTGTGAAATTGCTACTTCCTCTTTTATAAACACCCTTATGCTTAACTTTTTCCTTGAACCTAAGATGATTTTTTCAGGGAACTGAAAAAGGCAAATGCTGAAAGGGAGAGAAATGTTAGAAACATTGGCATCATAAGAATCATGAAACACAAAATGTCTAGGATTTTCAATATCTAATAAAGTCTTGTGTTATAATCATCTTCATCATGTGTTTGCTGATCTCAGTAAGGTGGTTTAGTAACACAAAAAATAACTCATACTCTTAACCACATCCAGTTGTTTAAATGAAGGTCCTTCAAAAATGAAGACATAAGCCCCTTGTTCTATTTGGATGAATGTGTCTGAGTGCCTGGTTGATCCTTCTAAACCCTGTTTAATCTGAGGACATAGTTCTGTCTACTTGTCTTACATTACTGCCACATCTATCTGATATACTTCTCTTTAAATAAAGACGTTTTAGAGCTTCTGCTCCCAAAGGACTAGTAAAACTTGCAGGCTCTTAGATAATGTTTCTGCAGAGGAAATATTGGAAGTGGGAATTTCTGTCAACAATAGTTTTTACATTTTCATAGCTTACACCCCTCTAATCATTATTTCAAAAAAATCGTTGTTCTATTATGGAAGCAACATATAGACATTGAGTCATGTTATAAAATATAGTAATCTTAAGAACACAGCAGATTGTAATAGTACTTTGAGCACTTATATTATTGCAACTCGTGTTATTTTAATGGCAACTGAGCCCTTTATTAATAGTAATGCTACACTCTGAAAGTATTAAACATACCGCAATTGAGAATTACTTTCTAAGGAAACAAGGATTCATGAAAAAAATATTTGTTTTTCCAAAAGAGTCACCTGGTTCTATTTAAATAATGTGGTTCTAACTAATTAAAAAGATTAATACTCTCAATGAGGAAAAATTTGAACAGAAGTAAAAACATTACCAGTCTAAGCTTAACTAAACAATCTTTCTCTACACAGCAGCTTAAAAACCAATGAAATCTAGACAAACAGACAGTATCTTTATGCCTCACACAGATAAACACACATTATCCTAATTTTAGGTAGATGGATAGCTATCAGAATTATGTGTAGATATATATGCAGATTAGAATCATTCTTAACTGCTTTTAACTAAACAGTTTCTGTGCCACAAAATTTGGCTGTTTCCTCTCCAAAGCATGATAGTTGCTCCCAGCCCACTGAATGACTGCATCATTTCTTATGTGGTAAAAGTAAAACAGTAATGAATTTATATATATATATATATATATATATATATGTGTGTGTGTGTGTGTGTGTGTGTGTGTGTATATATATGTATATGTATATATATATATATATATATACACACACACACACACATANCTGAATGACTGCATCATTTCTTATGTGGTAAAAGTAAAACAGTAATGAATTTATATATATATATATATATATATATATATATATATATATGTGTGTGTGTGTGTGTGTGTGTGTGTATATATATGTATATGTATATATATATATATATATACACACACACACACACACATACATACAATGGTAGGCCATATACACATGTATGTATAAATACATATATGTGTGTATGTGTATATACATATATACACATACACATATATACATATGCATACACATATACATATATATGTGTATATATCTGTGTGTGTGTGTGTGTATACCGTGGAACCTCAGAATCCATCAATTAAATTATATTATTAACAAGAATCAATTATGTTTGTTCACAAATGAAACTTATAGATGTGGGAAAAATAACCTTTTTTAAAAACTATATATAATGCTTGTAAAATCTCAAATGTGAGTAAGCAAGAAAGTTTACAATGTGGGAAAGAAATTGTAAACATTTCTTATTTTAAATCACGAAAGTTAGTAGGAGTTTCAAATCAGTTTGCTATTTATGGACATTTGTTCTTGTGCCTCGTTTGTCCTAAATGCCTGGAGTAAATACTATTTGTTTCGGGGTAGGTATAATGAGTTTGTTTCTCTTCTTAGTGGTAAGCTCAGAAGTAGACAAGTGACTCAGTTCTAGCTTTTGGAACAGTTTTATCACATTTAGAAATGAACTCAGATGAACGAGCCATGTTCTCCCTTCGGCGTCAGTGTATAAAAATGTAGTTTTGATAATAAAAGAGGGAGATGGCACAACAGAGGATGGCGGGGCCAAAATTAGGCAGTAGTTGGGTCCTTGAAAACATCGTTGAGACACTGAATTGACCAAATCCTGCTGTATTTAGAACAATCTTATTTGAGACAATATATCTTATTGTTTGAATTTTCTATTACTCCTTGCTGAAACGATCCTACTGAGTATACTAATGGTAGGCCAACATTTTTCAAATGTGGCTCTATACTAGGCTTACTTGAGACATTAAAAAATAGCAATGCAAAACACACAGCCTATCCAAGGTAACATACAATCACCAGGCATTGGTTATTTAAAAATTCATCCATTTGACTCCATTTTATAGCCCATGTTCAGGAGCAATAGGTAGAAAGATGAGTTTTCTCTACAGTACTGTAAGCCTTTGACTCGACTGCCTCTTCTGTTAAATAAAAAAACAGATTTTTGAAGTCTGTGTAAGTTAAAGCTCTTAAGATCAGGAGAGTAATGTATGCACCTCTTTATTCTATGTTGGAACTGCTCTATCTTTTCTCCAGTGTCTCCAGTGAGCTACTTTAAGTCACTACAGGCTCTTCTCTATCTCTACCTCTGGAAACATCACTACTGGGCAGAGTGTTCACTTTCTTAGGGAAACAGTTGTTTATGCTTTCATTATGTGGCATATCACTTTTGACAACTGCTGTGTATTCACTGGGAAGAGGAGGGACTCAAACTAGACTGGTCATATGTTCATTAGGAAATAATTAACTTCATTATTTGATAATGATGATTATACTAACTGCTTCAAATCCATATCAGTTTGTTTTTGTACTTTTTAATAACTGAACATGGAAATTTGCATGAGTTCCACTGCAGGGAAAAAAAAAAAAGCTGCCCTTACCTTTTCAGCAATTTGAATTATGGTAACTAAATTCTAGCTTTCCTGGAATTGTATAATAATACCTGTTTTCTAGGAGTGTCCCAAATAATTGATCTATTGATGGTGTTTTCTTTCTTATCATTGTTCAACTATTATTTTATTTGTTCATTTATATCTTTACCATATTTCCATGAGATTTTTAGAAGAATCGTGATGAAGATGTGTTATATTTATGTTATTGGAGTCTCTTTATGTTTCATCATATATTATAAAGCAAACTATAATATAGCCACAACAAAAGTAATGCCAGGGATAACTAGCTGTTTATATAGCTGTAACTAAAACTTAACTGTAACTGTAATGGCAGTTACACATGTCTCCTGATGTTGATGTGTTTTACAGGTGTCAATTAGGTCAAATTGTTTAACGACACAGTTTTTATCCTCTTTATGCTTATTGATTTTCTGTCTACTTGTTCTGTTAATAAGAAAAAAGTGTTGAGGCCGGGCGCGGTGGCTCAAGCCTGTAATCCCAGCACTTTG
>NW_016107332.1:9570885-9685778 GCF_001604975.1 Cebus imitator
AAAAAAAAAAAAAAAAAAGTGTTGAAACTTTCAACCATAATTATTGATGTGTTTATTTCTATTTCTAGTTCTGTCAGTTTTGGTATTTGTATTCTCTAGCTCTGGGCAATAAGTGCATTCACATTTGGGAGTTTCATGTTGTCTTGAAGAATTGACTGCATTATTATGTATTTTCTTTTTTTTATCTCTGGTAATATAATTTTTTCTGAAATGGGTTTCGAAGTGGTAACTTTTAGTTACTGGGTACACTACCAAAATATTCTATGTACAAAATCATTAGTCATTGCAGGCTTACCATTTTTATCAAGAAGGATTTTGTTTTGATTTTTGACCACTGATTGAATTTCAGTTTTTCCCAACAACTAAGGACATAATAATTATAAAACTAGTTTTGAAACTTAAATAATTGTCTCTTAAATTATTTTCTATGATATCTTTTTATATGTACATTTATCTTGGGTAATTAGCATTTTCATAAATGTCATTTGTTTTAGATAGAAAAAAATGGCACATCCTTGTTCAAAGTTTGGTTTAATTTTTTTAGTATATTAATTTCTTTATACAGCTAAAATATTTTAAAATATTTTGGCGTTCTTTTTCATTGTTTTCAAAAAGATTATTCTCCATTTATATTTTCTATTAAGCTATTGCTTAAATATTTATGTTACATAGACTTTTATCTTGTGATAATTTACATCACAAACGTCTTTATTACATTTCCTTCTGTAGTGATGTAAGATTCTCAGACTTTCTACAAAATTTGATATTCAGATCTTATTTTTTATTGATGAGATTCTTTAGAAATTAAGTGATTAAATTGTTCTTACTAATTCCTAACAAATCTATGTATTATAAAACCATATTTGCTGCAAGTTGGTATGAGGTGTTCCTTTATTCTTACTAAAGCATTCTTACATTTATTTTTTGAGTCCTCCTGTTTCTAAAATTTATATATCATGTCTCAGCATGTACTCTAATAAGCACGTTACATTTTAATAAATACTTTTAGCCTTCTTCTTTATATTTTGTACTCTTTCTCTACTACTAAATAATTATTACATTTTTTAGTGGTTTAGCCACATTATACAAAGCTCAGCTGAAAATTTTTTTTTTTAATTACCAATGTTTTATCTATATTCATTCATAAGTGTTTTACAGGAATTGTTTTAAATTTTTATAATTGATTAATCAGCTTGGTAATATTTTGCTAGTTTTATTCGATACATTATGAGTATTCTTTTTTGATCTATATGTTTTATTGTACTTTAGGTTCTGGGACACAATGGCAGATCATGCAAGATTGTTGTATAGGTATATACATGGCAATGTGGTTTGCTGCTTCCATCCCCTTGTCACCTATATCTGGCATTTCTCCCCATGTTATCCCTCCCAACCCCCCCACTACCCACTGTCCTTCCCCTTGCCTCCCCACAACAGACCCCAGTGTGTGATGCTCCCCTCCCTGAGTCCATGTGTTCTCGTTGTTCAACACACGCCTATGAGTGAAAATATGCGGTGTTTGATTTTCTGTTCTGGTGTCGGTTTGCTGCATGTTACTCCTGGAATAGTTTACTTAAGGATTGTATGATAATATGTTTATGAATGTTGATATCATCCATGCTAAAGTTAATCTAAATTTGGAATTTTTAATTGTATTTCTTCGATATCTTTTTTCATTTTGTTAACAATTAATAATCTTTAATTATATTTTATATACAGATTTTTTGACATTTCTATTTTCTCTAGAAAGGTGTCTATTTTATCAAGATTTTCAAAACTTAGAACATAGTGTTACTTTACTTTTAAAATTTCCATATATAGGACTATTTCTGTTTTATTTTTTCTTATGTTCTTAGACATGTTTTTTTCTAAGATCTTGTAATATTTTTGTAATTAAAATATAGCAGTTTGTTTTTACATCCTCCTCTGCCTGAACACCCACAATGTTCTAGCAAAATAAATCCACACTTGGTGTTTGGATTTAAGTTAGTTTTGAAAAGTCAAGTTACAGTATTTATTTGTTTTTCTCTACTTTGTTTAATGCATATAAATTAAGCACTTAAAAAAATCTCACTCACATCACCACATATAACTATGTGTAGAAAAACTTAAATGTTGACATAAGTCACACTGGAGTCTAATTGAAATGGGAGTCCTGTTACAATAATGTAGTGCTCTTTACAGTAAATTAAAGCATATGGTACAGGAAAGAAAAGGTGATTAGTAGTACATAATACTATTTATAATATAAATATGCACAAATACAGTCTTCCTGTTAAAACATATAGGTCCAATAATAACCTTTATAGGTTATGAATTAATAACTCATTGTGGTTATGGGATTTGCATTTCCCTGATAATGAGGAACATTGGGTATCTTTTCACATACCCATTGATCATTTGTATGTCTTTTCTGGAGAAATGTTTAATTATTTTGTCTATTTTAAAATTGACATCTTTGATTTTATTCTATTGATTTATGAGACTTCTTTATATTTTTAATGTCTTAACCCTTTAGCAGCTATATGATTTACAAATATTTTCTTCATCCTCATAGGTAAATTTCCATTTTGTTCATTTTTTTCCTTTGCAGTATAGAAGGTTTTCTCATTTGACATAGTTCTGCTTGTGTATATTTGTTTTTGTTGTTTATGCTTTTGTCATCATATCCAATAAATCACTGTCAAGACCAATGTCAAGAAGTTTTCCCCTATGTTTCTTTCCAGGAATTTTATTAATCCTTGACATGTTATTGTTCAATTCATTTTAAGTTGATTTTTATTTATGGTGTATGATGAGGGATCAGTTACAAAAGACAACTTCTGTTTTTTGAGACAGTGTCTTTCTCTATTGCCCATGCTACTGTGCAGTGGCACAATCACAGCTCACTGTAGCCTCAACCTCCTGTCTCAAATGATCCTCCCATCTCAGCCTCCTGAGTATCTGGAACTACTAGGTTCCAGGCAGGTGTGCACTATCACAATGGGCTAATATTTTTATTGTTTGTGATGACAGGATTTTGCCGTATTTCCCAGGTTGGTCTCAAACTCTTGCCCCCAAGAAATCTGCCCACCTCAGCCTCCCTAAGTGCTGGGATTACAGCAGCGAGCCAAAGTCCCCAGTCAGACAACAAATATTGTTATGGATGTAGAGAAAAGGGAACCCTTAGATACTGTTGATGGGAATGCAAATTGGTGCAACAGCTATGGAAAAAATGGGTGGCAGCTCCCTGCCACGTTATAAATAAAATCATCATATAATCTGGCAATCTCACTTCTGTATATACCCTCAAGAAATTGAAATCAGGACCTCAAAAAGATATCTGCACTCCCATGTTCATTGTAGCATTATTCACAATAGAGAAGACATAGAAGCAACTGGAATGTTCATCAATGGATGAATACAAAAGAAAATACAGTATATACATACAATTTAATATTATTCGGTTTTTACAAAGAAGTAAATTCTACCATTTGCTACAACATGGACAAATCTGGAAGACATTATGCTAAGTGATATAAACCAGAAACAGAATGACAAATATGACATAATCCCTTTCATATAAAAAAAATCTAAGATAATAAAACTCATAGAAGTAGAGACTAGAATAGTCGTTTCCAGAGACCGGGGAAAGGGGCAAATTAAGATTTTTTTAGCCAAAGAGTAATAAGTTTCATTTACAAAGGAGCAAGTCCTGGAGATCTATTGTACTGCATAGTGCCTATAGTTAAAGATATCATTTGTATACTTAAAAATGTGGCTAGAGAGTAGATGTTATGTTAAATGTCTTATCACTATAATAATAATAATAACTGAAGAGTGTGGGAGAAAACTTTTGGAGATGATGTAGAAGATTATGGCACAGATCGTGGTAATGATTTTACATGTGCATGCTTACCTCCAAACTTATCAAATTGCATACATTAAATATTGACATCTTTTTGTGTCAGTCATACATTAAGGTGGTTTTAAAAATTGAAGTAAAATTTGTAAATCCAAATTCATGCATTTAAATTTGTAAACATAAACAAGATAGGTATATTTCTAAATCTCTAAAATTCACTATTATTATTCATAGTGTAACCAGGGAACCGTACTCAGCTTCCAGTTCCCAAGAGATTCTTAGCCTCGCTAACCCAGAAGAATAGGGAAAGGGGCCACAAAGGCATGGTGAGTTTGCCTTTTTAATAAATATCGTGCACTCAGAGAGTATTGCAGAAAGCAATTTATTAGACAGAGAGAGAGAGAGAAAGAAAGACAACTCCCATATACCATGAGAGGGGACCCAGAGAAGGAATCCTTATAGGAGATAAGGAGCTCCTGGAGTTTTAACCCTTGATTTATTCCCTCCCCATTCATGTTCTCATCCAATGAGAGGAGTCTTTTAAACTTCCTCTGGAGTGATTGATCTTTGACTCTGATAACTGGATTGGATGCTTGGTCCACAAGTCTGAGTTACAGAGCTCCCACCTCCCAGAGTTTTTGGAGGTTTTTTTGGGACAAAGGAGCTTCACCCGGCTTTCCTAGCTAGCCTGCACCTGCACAAAGAACTTTACATTTCAAACCCCTCTGGTTCCTGGATGAAGGCATGGAGCTGGAAAACTCCTGCCTTTGAAACCAATCCCTCACAGACCTGGAAAGAGATGTCCCTCAATAGTGAATTAATATCAATAACTAAAATTCACTATTATTTAGATTTATTACCAAAATCTCTAAAATACACTTTTATCCAGGTAGATTCACTATTATACAGTTTGCCACTTCCTAAGTTATTCAGAAACAGATTTACTTATAGCTTTTTCCTGAAATATCCAGATGCTGCAAGAAAACTTGTCTTTGCCATGAGTCATCAGTGCATTGGGACCTGTGTGTACTGCAACATAAAATCTTTTAATAGATGCTTTTCCTCAGCTCTGTAGATTTTTCTTATTTGCGTACAAAGTATTACACATCTTGTTAGAAAAATGAATCTTTCCTTTTAATTACAGGATACAATGTATATGAAAATAAATATTGGCTTTATGCCTTTATTTCTTCTCCCATAAAATCATTTACTGGTTAATAAATTTATTTACTTCTAACTTCTTCTATAGTCATGCTCATCAGCATAAAAATGTAAATTATGTTTAGATAGTTAAATGCATTCTCTTGAAAGAAACTTCAGATATAATTTCGAAAATATATTATAAGTTTTATAAAGTTTAAAAGCAATTTTTTCATTGACAGATAATTTCTACTTCTTCATGGGTGTAACTTTTACATGTATCCAGATCCATAATTTTAAATATATTCTCACATTTTTCACATATTTTAAAATTTCTCACCTTTTACCATTTGATCTCCCTTTCTCTTTGTAAAGTTTGTGTGTGTGTGTGTGTGTGTGTGTGTGTGTGTGTGTGTGTATCCCCTGAAAGGAGACATGCCAGTCTACATTTCTAAGAGCATGATAAAAAACACAAGTCAAAAAAGTCAACCTTTTTTTCCACAATCAGTATAAATTTTATTACCTCAATACATGTAAGATAGAAAGTAGATGTAAATATAAATAAATGTAAAATTATACACCTTATACTATGGTCAGAATTAAATAAAAGATACTATAATATAGCTAAGATTTAAAAACTTTATAATAAAATACACGAAAAATCAAATATATATGTAAACGTAGAACACTTGCAGTTCCAGAATAAGACAGATAACAATTTATATGATATTTATGTGATTGGAAAAATTATCTAATAAAAAGATTCTTGAAGGCTTTTAATAAACACCAACATCTACAGCCATTATGTAACATTAAGTCATGCTTGTGAATGCCCACCAACATTTGAAGATTTTAGGAAGATTTTAAAGTGCTAAATGTTTAAATGATCACAGAAAGTCTTGTTTTTGTAAGGATGCTATGAGTCATTATTGTTGGAATAATTTGTATATCAACTGGAATACTTACCTAATTTTTTCCTAATTAACTTCATAAATTTAAATATGTTCCAGGGACATGATGAGAGAAAAACAAGCAATATATAATCAAAAGAGATCAAGCTTTCGTGGTGAAGCAACTCAGAGTGAAGAGTATTTTTGAAAACATAGAAACTTTGTGATCTCAAGCAAGATAACACATATTAGCTTTAGTTTGCTTATCTATTAAAGTAGGACTGTAATAGTATACATAAATAATACTAGATATTTTAAAAAGTACAATATTTATAAAGTATCAGAATCAACAAAATTTATTATAATTTGCCACAGAATATCAATTGCAATATGAAAAGAACTAGTCCTCAAATTAAATTACTTATTTTCTTGTATTTGTGGTGCTAGGTGTATTATGTTGATTGTGGTAATCATTTCATAATGTATTAATGTATAAAATATCCCATTTTACACCACAAACACATATAATTTTTATCAATTAGACCTCAATAAAGCTTGAGAATGTAACATATAGTCCAATAAATAAGAGTACTATTAATCATATACATTCATTATTCCTATTTCTCCCTAGGTCATCAGAAGAAATTTGTAAGATTTGTTTAAAATACATCTTACAGCATGTTGCAATAACTATATTAGAAATCCCATGTTAAAAATTTCAAAAATTCTTTAAAGTATAATTCCTGATTTATGGAGTAAATATAGAAAGTAATAAAATCATTAAATATACATTATTTGGGGACATTAAAAATAGAGAATATTAGATTCTTATCTGAGGGAACATACCTTTGTCCTTAGCTAACTTGCATGCAGATTTTACCAATATTCTAGTAAAAATAAATGAGTAAATATAGTCATAACAATTATGTATCTGCTTTATATTTATAATTTACTCAAGATTTATTTTAAAGTTAGAAGCATCCCAGACAGTTAGAGTAGACTTTTGGGTTAATTAAGGTAATAAATCTAGAAAATACTAGGGTTAAAAGCCTTTCTTCAGTTATCAATTAGAAGAGGTAACAATCGGCTGTAACTAACCTAGTGTCCCAGTACTTGTGAAGCATTCATTTACAAGTCACACAAAATAATGCATTTGTTGTTGACATATTTATCTTTGCAATGAGAATTTGCATACATATAATCTATTTCCTTCACATATTCTAGTTATTAAAACAGCAGCACTCATTTTAAAATTTGTAAAATAAATGCTATACTAAGAAACAACAGTGTTCATTTCAGTAGAACATATGGCAAAATTAGAACAAACACATTAGAATTATAGAAATCAGTATATACTGCTACTGCTGTGAAGGATACATTAATTATACTTATTATAATGAACTAACTGTTTTCTAAACCTAAATGATTATAGAGCAGGTATAGGGTTAGCTACACATTATTAAATGATTAATGTATATTTTATCATATTAAATGAGTTAACTAGTTAACTATTATTTTAAATTAATTTTGAATACCATATATATAACATATATAAATAAATTAGTTTAAATTATATATCACCATTATTTTGTTTCTTTACAAATTAGCTTTACAAACTGCAGCTATCAGTATATTCAAGACAATATTGTTTAATTCACAATTATATTTTTGTAAGATGTATAATAAGAGCTTTTGAGGTGCAATTATGCTTCCTATTTAAATTTTGAAGATGCGATTTAATTTGTTTAATTTGGAACCCTGGGAAACACTTAAAATAATCAGAATCCATCTGGCAAATACTGAAATAACTGAAGAAAGCAAAGGCTTGAGGAAATCATAACTTCAATTTATTTATTAGTATGTACTTAAAGAATAAAACTAAAAGATATAAATTAAAAAGATGATGTGCATATCACAAAAGAAAAATGGTTTTGACATGCAGATATTGAGATCATATTTATCATTTTAAAAAATAATATTGATTTCTTTTTAATTACACAAAAATAGCAAAATTATTGCTATTTCTTGATCTCCAATTTTAAATGAAGTGACATGAGTTTTTCCCACATATTTTAAAAATATTTTAACAATAAAATACACTTCAAGTTAAACACACTCCTCTGAATAAAACTAGGTCAGCAATTATTGTTAGCCATATTTGTTATTAATTTTTTTTCTATTTAATATTTTATTTCTGGAATATTTAGCGATTATTCAGAATTTATGCTGATGCCATTTTCTTGAATGAAAACTACTGGCTTTTAAACTTAGAACTGAAGAGAATCAGAAAATATGAACAATGATTTGCAGATAAAAACAAAATTAAACACTTTAGGCCACATGATGTCACTGCAGTTCAAGTAAGGTGTGGTTTTCTATGCAATTAAGCAGAAAAGAGGTACACTGTGCTTAATTTATCTATTTAATCTGCTTTTTATTGTATTTTAGATATTTTATGCTGGGCTATAAAATGAAGGTAGAACAAGAAATAACTTATAAAAGAAGCTATTTTAATTTGATTTTCTAACAGTCACATGAGAGATGTTAGAGAAAATGTCAATTTTTCAATGTTTTTGAGAAAAAAATTGCAAAGAATAATTACAATAAGAACAAATAAGTTGCTTCTTTTTTAGCCTTAGATTTTATTTTTATTGAATAGCAATGTTCTAGGCATGGGATCAAGACTTAGTCTGCAGGGATTCATATATTTGTGATTTACTAACCGTATCTTAGAATAACCTATGCTATTGACTTGTAAAATGGAAATAATAATGATAAAATACTTCATGGGGCTATCAGGGGTTGCATACGAAATGCTTACATCCAGGCTTTAATATAAAATTAGTTTTTAATACATGCTATCTATTATTAGAGAAACAAGCAAACCTATATGGTATAACCACCTTCATTTTTATATGCTTAGAAATATATATGTATTTGCCAATGTTAGTCATTTATTAATAAAAACAGAAAATGCCATACATGATACATCAAACCCTACTTTATCTTTTCCAGGAATTATTTCACAGGACAGCTCCTATCATTCTGACATCAGAATCCTGAAATGATTTTATTATAAATAATAGTTTCCCAGTAAGTTCCACATCACCATCTGAGACTAACTCATTCTGGACTTCATTGCCCATAACACTATCAGAACTTTGGTCAAATCCATTCAACAAATCTCTAAGAGGTTCCAAACTTTCCTACATGTTCTTGTCATCTTCTGAGCCCTCTAAACTGTTTGATTGGCTCACAGTTTCCTACGGCTGGGGAGGCCTTTGGAAACTTAAAATGATGGTGGAAGTTGAATAAGGCAAGCATCTTTTCCACATGGTAGCAGGGGAGAAAGCGAAGGGGGAAGAGCAGCTTATAAAACCATCAGATCTCATGAGAACTCACTCACTATCATGAGATCAGCATAGGTGAAACTACCCTCATGATCCAATCGTTTCCCAACAGGACCCTCCCTTGAAACATGGGGATTATGGGGATTACAATTTGAGTTGAGATTTGGTGGGCACAGTGAGCTAAACCATAGTAGGTATGTTCAGGAGAGGACTATTAGAAGCAAGATGTTCTACCAGGCATTCATCCTAATGTGAATTTCACAAGTCAGTGATAACACAGAGGCATATATACAACAGGCACAAACATACACACACACACACACACACACACACACAGATACACACTCACACACACATATACATAAACACACCATAAAAGTAGCAATTTTGTGCCTTGGCCTTAAACTTGAATGAGTAGTCAGTTATCAGCTGATGTTTGAAGGGTTCAATGTGAAAAAACCAGGATAAGGGAAACAAATAAAGAACAAACATATGATCCAAGTAACGATGATCCTGCACATACTTGTCATATTTTTAGGTGATCTGCTCAGGTCAAGAAAATTTTTAGTGTTGAAAAATGTTTCAAATGATTCTTTTAGAATCACCCTAACGATTAGTTTGAGGATCACAGCAGAAATGCTCTGATCCTGACTTCCTGCCTCAGAAGTTTCTAGGTTGAAACATGAAAATAATAATTTCCTAGGAGTTAGAGGATCCAAATATAAAATGAAAAGGAATAAGCCAAATGTTTCCCAGTTAGAGATATTTTGCTCCCTAGATGGCTTTAATACTAACTAGTTGGATGACCTTAAATATGTTATTTAAGAATTTAAGCTATACACTTTACAAATCTTGAAAAGTGAATACATTTTGTTTTTAGGTTTCTTACATGGATATCTAACATAATATACTTAAAGTGTAGAATATAGTATCTGCCATAAAAATGCTCATTAAATGATAATATAAATAATAGGTTAATGTTTGAGTTAATTTTCTTAACTATATTTTCAGAATACAGCACCTAATAATATATTAATATGTAGCAAGAGTCTTGACATCTGTTTTATTCTGTTGTACAAAATTTTAAGTGACTATATCTAAAAATTAAAGTAAAATAAAAAGTGTATGGGGGAAGGCTACGTTTACTTCCCTAACCTCCTTACTTATATCTTAGAAAAGTTAGAACTTATTTCAAATTGTTACTGTAGGGTCTTATCAAAGTTCTTTTTTTCCCCCCATTTATTTATTTTATTGCATTTTAGGTTTTGGGGTACATGTGGAGAACATGCCAAATCGTTGCATAGGTACACACGTGGCAGTGTGATTTGCTACCTTCCTCCCCATCACCTACATCTGGCATTTCTCCCCTTGCTATCTTTCCCCAACTCCCCACCCCCACCATCCCTCCCCTGTTTCCCCCCAACTGACCCCAGTGTGTAGTGCTCCCCTCCCTGTGTCCATGTGTTCTCATTGTTCAACACCCTCCTATGAGTGAGAACATGCGGTGTTTGATCTTCTGCTCTTCTGTCAGTTTGCTGAGAATGATGGTTTCCAGGTTCATCCATGTCCCTACAAAGGACCCAAACTCATCATTTTTGATGGCTGCATAATATTCCATGGTGTATATGTGCCACATTTTCCCTATCCAGTCTATTGTCGATGGGCATTTGGGTTGGTTCCAGGTCTTTGCTATTGTAAACAGTGCTGCAATGAACATTCGTGTGCACGTGTCCTTATAGTAGAACGAAAAGAACTTTCCCATTCTGTTGGTTGCCGATTCAGTCTTTAGAGTGAATCGGCAACCAGCAGAATGGGAAAGTTCTTTTTTAAAAAAATAAATAAATAAAATAAAATCCTACACCAAATACGACTGTCATGAGGATTTCCTAAGGAAAAAAAAAGTATGTAGGGAACATTCAGTTACTGTGTGACTGATAAAAGACATACCTGGGGTAAATACAAGAATCCCTCTTTTTCCTTTTGCAATTTCATTACTTTAATAAGTAGCTATTTTTTCTTTATATTCTTATCTTAGGCTTTCATTGTACTTATTGACATCATAATGTCTGCACTTCCAATCACCATGAGATATGAAAATCTTCCCAAAATGGATATTATATTATAAAGCATTATTTATACTCATTTCAAACATAATCTTTCTGTTTCAATTTAAGAACTTCTATTAATTTTTAATGAAATTCCTCAAGAATATGTTTGCAATAACAATGGTTATATTTAAAAGTAATATTTCCCTTCATAAAACAATTTACTTTAAGATTTTAAGTAGATGGAAGAATTAAAAAAAAAAACTCTGGTTTAAATTTAAGATAAAAATTTAAAATATTTTATAATACTATCTAAAGTTTGAGAGTAATTTTAATGTTTTATCTCAATTAATATACAAATACAACTCTGTGATCCACAATGATGCTTAAATCAACAACGTGCATATATTACTACTCTCATAATATTATAATACATTTTTACTGTACCTAATCTATGTTTAGATACACAAATAATTATCATTGTGCTACAGTTGTCTGCAGTATTAAGTACAGTAATATGCTGTGCAGGTTTATAACCTAGGAACAACAATAGGCAATGCCATATAGCCTACATGTGTACCAGACTGTACTATCTAGGTTTGTTGTAAGTATTCTCTATGATGTCCTCACAAAGACAAAATTGCCTAACAATGCCTTTCTCAAATCGTATCCCCATCTTTAAGTGACACAAGACTGTAATTGCTCTATATAAATGAAGTAAAAGTTTCAATGGAAGTAATAAAGGATGTAAGAAAAAAGAAAGGGTTAGGACAGATGTGTTGTTTCTATTAATGCCTGGATCACTGTACTTGATGGGCAATTAAAATAAAAGCAGATTGGGGAGAATTAGGGAAATATGAGAATAAAAACAATATTAAAGAGCAGAACTAATAACTAGTTTCATAATTCTCATTATTCTCTAAAATTTACTTTCTAGTCTAATGTATGTATTTCTCCATATCTAACTCTTAAAATCAATGACTTAAAATAGTAGCAACCTATAAAGCTGAAGTAATGTAATTCAAAGATAGCCAACCTTACTGAATTATTTTCTGTAAGTCATGTGTTAGCATACATGTACTTCTATTAATGAACCAACTATATAAGGCCATTTTTTTCAGCCGTCGCCTTGTAGAATTCAGGTTAATGTCTCCATAGGTTAATGTCCATAATGAAGGACATCATTATGTGGAAACTACCAGCTAGGAATATTGAGCAGAGGAAAAGATGGAGAGATGGACTGAGAAAATTTATTTAAACATTCAAAACACAGAGAATCAAAGGCAGACCTAATTCAGGTTAATAATACTCTCCCAAACAAGCACTATGACCCTCCTTGCCATTGTACTTTTTCTTTCTTTTAATTTTATCAAGTTTTAAAATATGTCCTGTTTTCTTTCTTCTATATTGTTCTTCTCATAACTTAGCAGGGTTACGATTAAAGTTGTTTTTTTATAAATTATGTACAGAACCATATGCAGTTTTTGACTGTAGAGTAAATGATAATAAAAATATCAGCTACCATATGTTAAGCAGGATATTAAATATTTTATATATTTCTATGAAATATATCATGTTTATAAGAATTCAGTGGAGTGACCTATAACTTATAACTGGGTTATATGCCCTTGCCCTTATTTTATTTTAGAACAAAAGCATTATATTAAGTGAATAAATTTATTATATTTTTTCCTGAAATAAATTGAATCTATATTTTAAGAAAACCCAGTAGACATATTTACTAGTTTGCAACTTTCTGAATATGTCTTTTAGTTATTATTAGGCTTGGAAATTTGAGACAAACAATTTTAAATTGATTATCATGTGATTATTTCAGTTATCTGATGATGTATAATGACTGGTTGTATGAGTGACTGGTTCAAAACAATGATTTATTCCTTTATCATTCTTCACTTTGGGTGAGATTTTCCATGAATGGATTGCTGGTGCTCCATATGATGTTATAATGTTGACTAGGGTGGCTCAACTGTTAGTGGTAGACATGTGCCTACATTCACACGTCTGTCATCTCAGCTGGATTGCTGGAATGACTGAGGGTTGGCTAGGGCTTTCTTTTCATATAAGTTGTCATTCATTCTCAGTCCCTATAAGTGGTCTTACTCTTCATCAGAAAGTCCGAATTCTTTACATGACAGCTGACTGACTTCTAAGAGGATAGATAAAAAGAAAACTGCAAATCATCTTAAAACCTAAGCCCAGAGATCACACAATGTCATTTTTGCATGTTCTGTTGGTCAAAAGATGTTTCCAGGACAGGACAAATTCAGTTGGAGAAATATTGGTTTCTTTTTTTATTTTCTTTCTTTCTTTCTTTTTTCTTTCTTTCTTTCTTTCTTTCTTTCTTTCTTTCTTTCTTTCTTTCTTTTTTTAACAAGAAGAAAAGAACAAAAACACAAGATTGGGAATAATTGGTAACCACTGCATAGTTAATGTTCTACAAGGCTAAATATATAAATTTTTAAAGTATTTTACATTGGCATATAGTTTGAGAGTAATGAAACATTTTTGTCTGCAAAGAATAATATTGTACTTACTTCCTTCTGCCATCTCATTTCCTGATACTCCACATTAACTTATATTCTATTATCTCTAATGGCCTTAGCTGTGTAAGGGCCATTACTGAACTTTCTTAGGAGTGATTAAACATTTGTTTTTAGTTTTGTCTGTATAGTTTTTCATATACAAATTTTAATTGCCATTGGAAGATAATAATTAATTTTATAAGAAAGAATTCACATAGGTGCTATTGCAGTTCTTTGTTTGTATGAATAGTTTATAGCAACTCATGAGATCAACATCAGTAGAGAAGTGAAGGAAGAAGAATCGAGCAGAGGAGAGATTTAGCTGCCATATTTCTCCACCCAAGACTCAGCAAATACAATAAAGAGATCAGGAGTTGAGATGGCTCTTTAGACTTATCTTGAATTTAGGCACGCTAACTAAAATTATTTACTCCTGCAGTAGTTGTCATTATGTGTACTCTTTCTTGGGAAAAGAAGCTGTCTTCAACTGAAAAGAAGTTCCAGGGAGAGACTTAAATGAGAACTTTTGTCTGCTGAGACTTCCAACAAATGGGAAACACATGTTTCATTCCTAAAAGGAGAAATATTCTCCTGGGTCGCACACCACATACATGAACTACAGGAACAAATAGTAAGCCTGAACAATTGATCCAATGTATGTAATGAATTAGCATATATTTGTTTCCTTATATTGTATTGCCAACATTAGTGACATAAGATACCAAAAAATAGCACATCCATATAGGAATCTGTGTGAATACAAGGCTTGAGCTATGAAGATGTCTTAATCTTTGAATGAGTGTTTAATCCACAATACTTACATTAAAAGATCTTCTAAATTATCTTGAATTTAAGCAAGATAGCTAAACTTTTTAAGGAGAAGAATAATATCTAATTTTTTCTTGTTATTTTTTGTGGCTTTGACTTCCTGTTAAGTAGTAAGAGGGAAAAAATAACAAATCTAATTTTATAAAACTGCATTACATCATTCAACATTGATTAGTCTACTTGTATAAAACTTAATTGAGGTCAAAATATGATGAAAGTATTAATGTCACAAACAAATTCCATTTATATAAGGCCGAGGTTCTTCAGTCGATATAGCTAAGCCAATATTCTCTTTGTTATACATGCTTCATTATACTTTTTTATAATTTAGTTTCTATTAATTAAGTAATAAAAGTGTAATTACGTTAAATACATAAGCTAGCTTAAGCATAATGATAACCTTATAAAATGTTGATATCACATTTTGAAAATTACTAGAATAGAAACCGTGGCTTCTGTAAAATAATTAGAAAATTGAATAATAGTTAAGATTCACTTTTATCTTCCATAAATAATGCAGTTAATTAAGGTATTACTTAAGAAAAAATTAATTTATCAAATATCAAATACAGCTACAATCATATTTAATGATAAAAGACTAAATGCTTTTCTCTGATGATCAAAAATAAAGCAACTGCTCATCTTCAATACTATTATTCAAAACAGAACAAGAAGCCCTAGTTAACATATTTCAGGAGGAAAGAAATAACATTTTTAAAAGGCTACATATTATATGGAAAAATGAATATGATATGTATTTGCAGGTTATAACATGCTCTACATAGGCTACGTCATAGGATTTACTTATAATTACTAGAATTAATAACTTCACTTATCAAGGCCACAGTTACAAGATAAACATAGAAAAATTAATTACATTTCAATACATTTTAAATAAACCAATGGTTTATTAAATTTAAATTTATAATTTCACGAAGATCCTCTAAAAAAGATGAAATATTTAGGTATAATCTAACAAACAGTACATAGAATTTGAATACTGAAAATTTTGTAGCACTAACAGATGAAGTCAGAGATCTTAATAAATTGAGAAAAAGTTTATGTTTATTAAAAAAATAAGGAAGAAGGAATTATTCTGCTTAATACTAAAGCCTAATATACAACCACCATAACACATACTGAGTGGTACTGATGATGATATAGACATATAGATTAATAGAACAAAATAGAAAACTGAAAAATAGACCCACAGAATTGCAGCTAAATGATTTTTGGCAAAGGTACAAAAGAAATGCAATGGAGTAAACAGAGTTTTTCAACAACTAGTCCCAGAGTAATTGTATATCCATAGGAAAAAGAAAACAAAAGTAAAAAACTCCTACAAAATTTAACTTAATCCTTACACTTTACAAGAAAAAAATACTTATAGAGTCAAATGTAAAAAATACACCTATACAACTTTTTTTTTTTTTAATAGCCAGTTATTGTATCTCTCCCTGATGACTCTTCTTTTTTTTTTTTATTATACTTTAAGTTCTGGGGTACATGTGCAGATCTTGCAGGATTATTACATAGGTACACATGCCATGTTTGTTTGCTGCCACCATCCCCCCATCACTGACATTAGCTATTTCTCCTAATGTTATCCCTCCCCAACCTCCCCAACCCCACTTTCCCTTTCCTACCCCCACCCCCAATGGACCCCATTGTGTGATGTTCCCTCCCTGTGTCCATGTGTTCTCACTGTTCAACACCCACCTATAAGTGAGAACATGTGGTGTTTGGTTTCCTGTTCTTGTGTCAGCTTGCTGTGAATGATGGTTTCCAGATTCATCCCTGTCCCTGCAAAGGACATCAACTCATCCTTTTTTATGACTGCATAGTATTCCATGGTGTTTGTGTGCCACATTTTCTTTATCCAATCTATCATTGATGAGCATTTGGGTTGTTTGAAAGTCTCTGCTATTGAAAACAGTGCCGAAATGAACATATGTGTGCATGTGTCTTTATAATAGAATGATTTATAATCCTTAGGGTATATACCCAGTAATAGGATTGCTGGGTCAAATGACATTTCTATTTCTAAATCCTTGAGGAATTGCCACACTGTCTTCCACAAAGCTTTCACTGATTTACGCTCCCAACAGCAGTGTAAAATTCCTATTTCTCTGTATCCTCTCGAGCATCTGTTGTCTCCAGAATTTTAATGATTACCATTCTAAATGGTGTGAGATGGTATCTCAATGTGGGCTTTGATTTGCATTTATCTGATGATCAGTGATGATGAGCATTTTTTCATATGTTTACTGGACACATAAATGTCTTCTTTTGAAAAGTGTCTGTTCATATCCTTTTCCGACTTTTTGATGGGGTTGTTTTGCTTATTTCTGGTAAATTTGTTTTAGTTCTTTGTAGACTCTGGATATTAGCCCTTTGTCAGATGGGTAGCTTGCAAAATTTTTTGCCCATTCTGTTGGTTGCTGGTTTACTTTATTGATTGTTTCTTTTGCTGTGCAGAAGATCTTAAGTTTAATTTGATCCCATTTGTCTATTTTGGCTTTTGTTGCCATTGCTTTTGGCGTTTTAGTCAGTAAGTCCTTGCCTGTGCCTATGACCTGAATGGTATTGCCTAGGTTTTCTTCTAGGGTTTTTATGGCGTTAGGTCTTATGTTTAAATTTTTAATCTATCTGGAGTTAATTTTTGTAGAAGGTGTAAGGAAGTGGTCCAGTTTCAGTTTTCTACACATGGTTAGCCAGTTTTCCCAACACCATTTAGTAAACAGGGAATTATTTCCCCATTGCTTATTTTTGTCAGATTTGTCAAAGATCAGATGGTTGTTGATGTGTGGCATTACTTCTGAGACCTCTGTTCTGTTTCATTGGTCTATATGTCTGTTTTGGTACCAGTATCATGCTGTTTTGATTACTGTAGCCTTGTAGTATAGTTTGAAGTCAGGTAGCGTGATGCCTCCAGCTTTCTTCGTTTTGCTTAGGACTATCTTGGCTATATGGGCTCTTTTTTGGTTCCATATGAAGCTTAAGGTGGTTTTTTTCCCAGTTCTTCAAAGAAAGTTAATTGTAGCTTGAACTTTTAGAAAATAACATAAAAGAACATTTTCTTGGCATAAAACTTCGTAAGAAGTTGTGTCTAATGATGACGTGAAAAGATTGATTCAGAAACCTTCAAAAGCTGCTGCAGGCTGCATGAGACAGCCAAAAAACTGTGAGTGCCCAATATGTGAGGGGTATGAGGGGGGAATATCCACCCATAAACACGCATCCTCACTGAATAACCCAAAGAGCCAGATCATGAGAAAAGGATTTGCCCTTAAGATGAATTTTGACAGCTGAGCAAAATATAGGATTAAAGGAAGCAATGGGAAGAGCCCTCTGGGCAGTCTCAGTCCCCAGGGAGGCTACTCCTGACTTTGCCTCACAGGGGTCCCAGGAAAGGGCTGCCAGTGGAATTGGGGAAAAAAAAAAAAAAACACAGGTAAAAGAAGACCTCCTGTTGAACTTTGTAATAATTGCCACTAAATATGAAGTTTCCTGGACAGAATCCAGGGGAGGGACAGAACGGGGAGTGCAGACACCAGCACAGAAATCACAGCAGGCAGGGAGGGGCAAAACTTAAAAAATGTGTTTGCTTTCTCAGCTGGGAGGCTTGTAGCTAGGGGCAAGTTCTCAGACCTGCTCACTCACTGCCTGGAAATAAATTCAGTGCTGTTGTTGAGGGAAGGGGGTATGGTGGGAGTGAGACTGCCTTTTCAGGATATGTGGGAGCTAGGTGAGGCCTCTCACTTCTGGCATTCCTTCACTTCTTTCACAACCTGTATGATACAAAAGAAGAGGCCATAATACACTTGGGAACATAACTCCATCAACCTGAGAATCACACCCCATCCCCAACAGGAGCTGCAGCAAGCCCAACCCAAGTAGAGTCCAAGCTCAGACACACCTAATCCTGCCACCATATGATGGTCTTTCTCTACCAACACTGGTAGCCAAAGACAAATAATGTAGTCTCCCTTCCTGTCCACTACCTGAGAAATTTATCCAGGAAACTCTAGATTTAGAGTTTTAAATTTAGAGTTGTAAATTTATATCCTTGCTATACTATTGCAGATGATGCTTTCTTGAAAGCACCACCTCCTGGCTAGAGGACAACCAACACAAAATCCGCACTCTAAACAAAACTACAAACAAAGACTCTCTCAGAGTCTACTTGATTCCCTTGCTAACTCCACCAGAGCAAGTGCTGGTACCCATGACTGAGAGATATGAAGCTGGATCACATCACAGGATTCTTTGAAGACACTCCCCAGTACCAGTCCAGAGCCTAGTAGTTCCACTGGATGGTGAGGCCAAGAAGAGAAAAAACAATAACTTCAGTTCATATCACTGGAGTACGCTGTGGGACCAAAAAAAAAAAAAAAATCTGAACAGCCCTGAGTTCCTGAGTCCCTTCCTTCTGACATAGTCTCCCCAAAAGAGAGGTAACCAGAAAGAGAATTCTGGTAATATGACAAAACAAGGTATTTTAACAACTCCAAAAGATCGCACTAGCCCACCAGCAGTGGATCCAAACCAAGAAGAAATCTCTGAATTTCCAGAAAGAACTGTTTCTGTATAGTAATTGCCTATGATCCTATCAAATTCAAAAAGAGCTAATAACTGTTTAAGTGGGTCCTATAAAACAACAATAATTTGTTTTCTACTTTTTCACTTCATAAGTAAACTATTTTTAATTATTAAAAAACATATATTTCTGGTGCTGTTTAAAATATTATGTATTATAGAAGGCAAATCAAAAATTATTTTTATGAAGTAAACATGGAAAACAAAAAGCTTCAAAAACAATATACAAAATAAAATAACTGTGGGCTTATGCTCATTGTAAATATCTATGCAAAAGAGCCATTATTCTATTACACTGTTGTTAAAAAGTGGATGTGTTATACATGTTTTTAAAAGAAAAAGTGTCTAAATTTGACTTATTCAAAATTTTTAAACCATAGATTTCATAAGTTCAACTTCTAAATATTTTTGAAACAGAAGTAATATTCAAAGTGGTTAAAGGATTTCAGCTTAGGAATTTTTGTAATTACAAACAACTGCAAACAACCTAATATCCATCAAAGGAAAAATTGCATAAATATATTGCATTCCAGAATGGCATGATGTGCTGCTGCTAAACTCAAATAGGTAAATTTACATATATTTGTGTGAAAAATGGTCAAGTTGAAATGATCTAAGGAAAGGAGACCATTTCAGGTCAGACCATTGGAACAGGACTGACCACTCCAACTCCATTAGGCAAAGTATGTGCATTTTCTGTCTGCCATATGGAAAAGAAGAGATTGTAGCAGGTTTCCCTTGGTCCTGTCCTGAGAAGCAATCAGACCTCCACCAAAGGAAGCTGGTGGTAGGCAAAGTAATGCTTAGGAGTAGAGAAATTATTTCAATTTACAGTTGAGAATCATTAGCTTATTTCAAGAATACAAAGGTAAGATACTTGGTAGAGGAGAAAGAAAATATCAAGCATAAGCAAAGTATAGGAAACAGTGGTTTCTGATGGGAGAAATACTTCATATCTTGTTCTCATCTTCCAGAGTCAAAATAAAAAAGCAGAAAAATTCAGATGTCACAGAAGACAAAGAGACCTTAAAATTCATCAGTGATTCCAACAATAGTCTTTTTTAAAATAACAATAATAAGCTAAATGAAGAAAGATAATTCATACAGTTAAATTCAACTCTGATCATATCTCCATTTGGATATTGTGATCATTGTTATGTTTTACCATTTAAATAGATCATAGTAATTTTTCAAATTAACATGACCAGAGTTTCATCCAGGGGATAAGAGGAAAAAACACAAAAACTTTGTTTATAGATTATACATTTTAAGTGGCCATAAGAATAAAAATAATATTTCTTCATGATGGTCTGTGAGTCATGCTTGCTTGATTTACATAGAATTTACATACATATCTGTGAACAAGTACATCACAATATATATCAATAGATATGGTAGGATTACCTATGTGTCTGTATTTATCTGTAACTAGGATTTTATTAAATACATATATTTAGAAAAATAAACCTATCCACAGTGTTAAACTGGTAGCAGTCTGGGAAGCTGAAAAGATAAAATTCATAATTTTATATATAACTTTAAATGTTTATTTTTTTCTGTTAAACTTACACCTTTTTACTATCTCCTGTAATTCCCTTATGCTCTGTCAGTATAGCACATTATTTCTTAATAATGAGAATGTCTGTATCTATAATTGCTTTTTTCATCCTAAATATATTCTTGTGATTTATTTTCATATATTAGCCACCTATTGTCTTTCAAAATTAAAGTTTTAAAAATGAATCCACATAATAAATTTCCATTTTTAAATGTGTTTACGCAATTCCAGTGTGATTTACAAAGTGCTCATTTTATTACATGATTAGATATTAATATTATCAAGAAATTTTGTCTATATTGACATTGTTTTCCTATTTTCTATCTAAATTCTGTCATCCTTACTATGAATTAAATTTACTAAATTGAATGAACTATCAAAAACTAGCCTCTTCACAAATGTACATTTTGCCTGTGTTAGATGATTAATTTTCTGAGCTATTATGTTTTCTCTAATGGTCCAAACAGCATTAACATCTCAATCACTGGTTTCTTCTCAGCAACAAAACAGAAGGGCTTTAACTGTTCCTTGTATTACAATTATTGGAAAGTATATTAGTAATTAGAAGAAAATGTTTTCAAAGATTCAATTTGCTAGTGATATGTTAAAAGCCTAAGTGTTGAAAGTCACTAACATGTAGTCAATATGTTGATGAAATAAAAAGGAACATAAATGCTTTATATTATTAATAAAATTAAAATTGTAAGTAAAACATATTTAATTATTCATTTACAACATGGACTGCCAAACTAAATTATCTCTAATTACTAGCAAGACTGCAATCAAACTATGCATTATGTCAGCTGTGAAGAATGCACTTGTTAGGACTTGTCCAGTACAACACACAACACTCCCTGGTTATAGTTTTTCTGTCTTTTACTTCACTATAGGTCAGCCAATGCTATTCCCACGGTACAATGCAGAATGCTGTTCCCACTGTACAATCTAAATAAAGGTGCTGAACGACAGCAGTCCCTAGCCTACCTATAAAGAATAAAATTATATTAGTCGCTTTTTAGTTTATAATAGAAAGTAATATTAGCAAATTGGCAAAGGAAGGAAATGTAAAATAATCAAATCAATGAAATATGACAATATGTATTAGGTTGTCATTTTATTAAGCAATTCCTTTACTTTAATGTCAGAATTATAGCTTAAGCATATTTATATCATTTAAAAAGAAATATAGCATATTCAAAGCTTGATTTGAAATTACAGAATTAATATTGTAATTAATTTAACAAAATACACTGCTCTTTGGTATAATGAAATTTAACAACACATTGTCATTTGTTTATAGTATTTATTCCTATTAATTCAGGTAGTTCTATTTTAATGACTTTCAGAATGAATGAGCCCTTAGCATGGGATCTGATAGGTAACATAATTAAAGAGGCAAAGGAAAGTCATTTCAGTTTAGAGTGATATAAAATGCTATCCAGCTGATTCATAGGTTAATATTAGCATACAGCTCTATCCCAAAAGAACAAATGTCCGTATTATAGGAAAGCCATGTAAGTCACTGTGATCATTCTAGTACAATATCATGACATGCTGTAGTAATATGAAGAGTATAATTGCCAGCAGTTGTGAAAATAACAGGAATCACATTAATAAAAATTTCAGTTTACTTATATATGCACTTTAAGTTGAAGACAAAAGCCTGGCAGTGAAAATGTAATGGTAAGAAAAATTAGATAAATGCATTTTATTTATCTTTTGCATTTGAATCCATGGGTCCATTTATATGTACCCATTTATTATTTATTATATATTTGTACATGAATTCATCAAATGGAGGACTTAGTAAATGACAGGATACATGTTTGCTGGGTATTTAAGATGCAAAATTGGATCTATTTCTTCAAGAATTTTATTTTTAATATGTGACTTCCTGTGGTGTAAAGTAGAACTATTTACACTTTTCTAATCACAAAGTTTTCATCTGTACCTTAAGCAAATTTCATTCTCAGTGTTTCTGCTTCTGAAGGAACTGGGGGCCTGTGCTAGTTCCAGCCATGGGATTTAACTTTCAAGCAACCTTATGTTCCCTTCAAATAATGTTTTAATCTATTACAAAAGAATTAATCCAAGCTGGGATACAGTGTCATAGAGGGTAGTCTCAGTTACTTGGGAGGCTGAGGCAGGAGAATCGCTTGAGTTCAGGAGTCTCAGTCTAGACTGGGAAAAAGAGTGACAACCCTATCTCTAAATAAAGAAATAAGAGTTAATGCAAGGCAAATTCACTATAGAAAAAGGATATATATTAAGAAATCCATATGAATATGAATTTATCTATGCCTTTTCCTTGTGCATTCCTCAAGTTCCACCTATATAACGGAAATGTAGATCATGACTACTCACATATAACATCAGGTTTATGAATTAGAATAATAAACAGTGAAAACTATCTAAGCCAATTTCCTTAACAATGTTTAGATTTTAACTATTTCTGTAATTGTTTTACTATAAGTACATTAAAAAAATTAAAGTATATATGACAATTCTACAGAAAATATTTTAGGCTAAATTTACTACAAAATTAGTTACTTCTTAAATTGACCTACATAGTTTGAAGTGAAAGTGAAAAGTATTCATACAAATTATAAAATTTATTTTAATATAAAACAGGGTTAAAAGGGTTACTTATCAGTATATTTAAGGAAATAGAATAAAATGGACACATATTACTTTAAAAATGAGATCATTTATTCTATGAACCAGAAGCTGTTACCACACCGAAGTGTTTGAATATGTGTCTGCTAATAAAATGCTTCACTGAGCCAGAATAGCTCACAATCAACACTAATATCTAAACATCATTGTTGAACTAATTTCCACCGTATGCAAATAATTCATTGACCAAAGATTGAAACATTTGCAGATATGAAAAACAGGTTTGACATTCAGTATAATTTTAGGCATATTAATAAATTACAATTCCATATAATATTAAGATAAGAATAATGTCTGAATAGTGGGTCAGGTTTTCTGGTAATATTTTATTAAATACATTTTCATAATTTGAATATTTCTATATTTATAGATTTAATTAAAAAGTAGCAGAAAACTGTATAATATTCATAACACACACAGATGCACAAACATAAGTTTCTTATATTTATCTTGACTGTATTTAAAATGTTGTATTATCCTGGACATGATGTAGTTTTAGTATTAGCATAATATTATGAAGGTAAAAATGTATCTTCATCCATATAATCTTGTGATCAGTAAGCCATAACAATAATGGAATCACCTTAGAAAAGTTAGTTTAAGAAACACTTTTTTAAAACTTCACATTTCACATAAAGTAAATATTTAGCCACATTACACACACACATGCCCTGCTAATAATTTTCCTTCTGACAGACATAATACATTTCCGTATCTTCCTAACTGGCAAGATTCTATTAAACAAATTGAGTCATTTATTGTGTCTCACCATCAAACATCAAAGTCCACATTTTAAAATGAATTGGTTTTACTCATTTACATCTGCTCAAAAGTGTTTAGCGTTTTTTCATAGAAGCTGTAATAGGCAAATTCTCATATTCTCCTATTAGAGGCCCTCCAGAATGAACATAGTCTTAAATTATTTCTCTTGCATACCTTGCTACAGAGGTTACAGTATTTAACTTCATTTTTACTTATCTTGTCCAAGGTAAAATAAATATCATCCTCATTGTTGAATTGTATATTGTGCCAGGCCTGCAGTGTGATCTAAAACTAATATTGTTAGTGATGACCCAGGTCAAGAAAACTATAAATTGTATTTATCAACTTATTTTAAATGTCTACTCATTTTTAAATAGTTTTTGATCCAGCTTTCTTATTTTATAAATTGTAGAATAGCAGTGATTTAAAAGATGTCACTATTAAAGAAAATGTAGCATAGCACTTGATTTCTGATGTGTATAAAACGTCTGAGTTATACTTTAAAGCAAATAAAGATAGGAACATATGCAGTGCATGTATATTTGGAATTGTTTTAGATTCATTTATGCACACATGGCAAGTAATTAAATTCTGGTATGCAGGTGAGTTTTTTTTTTTTTTTAATTATAGCTAAATTATGGCTCAGAGCATCTAAGTAACTTTCCCAAGATTATGCAACTAATAAATTGGTCTGACTGAGTGTATTTGGCTTTTCACAACAGTATGGTACTCAAGAGAACACATATTGTCAAATGTGTATACAATGTACATTTGTATACACCAATTTGTATGTACATGTTCACTTGTATCATACTGCCTGTAAATACATAATTCCACAGGTAGTATATTACAAGTAAATATGCACATATAAATTTATGCACACCTTTATGTAGACACACGCTTTTGTTTACATTTTAATCTAATTTTAGTTTCAAATATTTCAAAAATGGCTTTTCAGTTATGGAAAAGAAAATGATTCATATACCTTCATATACGTCAAAGCTATCTACTAATTCATATCATGTTATTTATAGCCAGTAATGCTTACTCTTTGACTGATATTTGTAAGCCTAATACACATTCACCAATATATAAAGAGACAAGATGATCTAATATAACAAGCATAGTTGGTGGAGAGATCAAAGAGGACTACCTTTTCCCAACTGAGCGATCATCGGTAAGTCACACAGTCTTCCTCATACGAACGATGGTCACTTACAAATTTAAGATACTACTGCATACAATAATCCCTTTTATCCATTGTTTTGCATTTTGTAGACTCAGTAACCTCTAGTTGGCCACATTCTAAAACTAAATAGAAAATTCCGGACATAAGCAATTTATGAGATTAAAATATACTGTTCCAAGTAGAACAATAAAATTACACCATCCCTTTCCTGCTCAGGACAAGATTCATCCTTTTGTCAAGCATATCTTCACTGTCTATGCTACCTGTTAGTTTCTTAGCAGCTGGCTGGGTGATCAGTCAATTCAACTGTCTCAGTATTCCAGAGCTTGTGTTCAAGTCACCTTTATGCTACTTAATAAAGTTCTCAAAACCCAAGCGTGGTGATGCTGGCAACATGGATATGCCAAAGAAACACTGCTAAAATCTGTGGTAAGAATGAATCTTAGTCATGAAGAAGGAAAAATAAACTTGTGCTAATTTTGCTATTGCACTTTAAATTGCAAAAGTTGTGCCACAGTGTGTAAGTGCTTAGTTAAGATGGAAAGGGCTTAAATTTGTATGTGGGAGACATAAACAGAAATGCGCCCCAACTGATAGTAATCAGTGTTGGTACTATAAGGATGCAAAGGCATAAGATTGATACAATGGACTTTGGGGACTGGAGGGAAAGAGTAAGAGGGGGTGAGGGATGAAAGACTACACATTGGGTACAGTGTACACTGCTTGGTGATAGGTGAACCAAAATCTCAGGAATTGCCACTAAAGAACTTTTCCATGCAACCAAACACCAGCTGTTCCCCCAAAACTATTGAAATAAAAATTAAAAAAAATAAAAATAAAGAAAAATCAATGTAATGAACCACATTAAGGAATAAAAGAAAAAAAAAAAGCACATGATCATTCCAATTGTTGCAGGAAAAGAATTTAACAAAATGCAATAATTTTTCATAATAAAGAGCATTCAGAAAATTAGGAATATAATAAAACTACCTTATAATAATCAAATTCATGTATGAAAACCCCACAGTGAACTTTGTATTAGGCAATGGTGAAAAAATAAATGCTTTTACTCTAACATCAGGATCAAAATAAGTCTCCCTGCCTTCATGACTTCTATTTAACATGCTACCAAAAGTTCTACTCAAAGCAATTAACCAGAAAGAGAAAAGAGAAGAAATCACATTCAAATTGAAAAGGAAAAAAGCAAAATTATCTCTGTTCACAGATGACATAATCTTAATTGTAGAAAATTCTAAAAGTTTTACACATAAAAAACAGAGCAGATGAAGGAATGTTCCACACATAAAAAATAGAGCTAATAAAAAAAATCCAGCAAAATAGCAGAATTCAAAGTCAACACATACATATCAGTTGATTTCTACACACGAACAAGAAACAATCTGAAAACAATATTTAAAAAATTTATTTGTAATTGTGTTAAGAAGAATAAAATACTTATGAATTCACTTATACAAGAAGGCAAAAGATCTATACAATGGAAACTAAAACTTCCCTGAAAGAAATTAAATAAATAAATGAAAATATCTCTCTTTTTGAAAGACTTCTTATTGTAAAGACATCACTACTACCCAAAGCAATCTACAGACTCAATGCAATCTCTATCAAAATCCCATTTTTTTTTTTTTTTGCAGAAATGGAAAAACCCACCTCAATGGACCACACATATTCAAAATAATATTGAATAAGAACAAAACTGGAGAACATATGCTTCTTGATTTCAAAACTACTACAAATTTCTAGCAATTAACAGTGTGGTACTGGCATAACGACAGAAATATAGACCAATATATTAGCAATAATCTCTTGCATATCAGCCCAAATGATATTTGACAATGATGTTAAGATTATTCAAGGTGGAAAGTATTGTTTCTTCACCAAATGATACTGAAAAAATTAGATACACACATGCAAAAGAATAAAGTTGAAACCTTATCTAACACCATACATAGATACTGACTCGAAATTGATGAAAGACCTAAATGTAAGACCTAAAACTATAAAACTCTTAAAAGAAAAGATGGGACAAAAGTTCATGATATTGAATTTGTCATTGATGTCTTGGTTAAGACACCAAAGGTACAGGCAACGAAGTAAAACAAAAAAAAAAAATTAAAAATTTTACTTCATGAAAACTAAAGGAAAAATGTGAATAAAATGCCATATGAACAAAATAAAAAAAAGCAACATACAGAAGAAAATATTCACCATTCATATATTTTATGAAATTAATATTCATGTATAGAGGACCTAAAATGCAACAACAAACATACAATCTGATTTACAAATGGACAAAGGAGTGGCTGGACTCTGTGGCTCATTCCTGTAATTCCAGAACTTTGGGAGGCCGAGGCAGGCAGATCACTCGAAGTCAGGAGTTCAAGACCAGCCTAACCAACATGGTAAAACCCGTCTCTACTTAAAATAAATAAATAAATAAATAAATAAATAAATAAATAAAAATAACACAAAACTTAGCCAGGCGTGGTGGCACATGGCTGTAATCTCAGTTACTCAGGAGTTTGAAGCCCGAGAATCACTTGGACCCAGGAGCCAGAGGTTGCAGTAAGCTGAGATTGCACCACTGTGCTCTCCAGCCTGGGTAACAGCATGAGACCTTGGGAAAAAAAAAAAAAAAAAAAAGACAAAAGACTTTAGTACACATTTTCAAAAAGACACACATATGGAAACAGGCACCTGAAAAGATTCTTAATTAATATTACTAATCATTAGGGAAATGCAAATCAAAATCACAAGATAGCACTTTGCCTTCATTAGAATGGCTACTATTTAAAACAGAAACAGAAAGCGTGCTGTAAAAAATGTGGAGACATTGGAAAATGTGTGCACTGTTGGTGGTTATATAAATAGTACATCCATTGTTAAAACAATATGGTGGTCCCTCAAAAAACTAAAGATAGGATTATCATGTAATCCAGAAATTCCTCTTCTGGGCATGTATCCAAAATAAATAAAAGCAGAGTCATCAAAACATATTTGTGTACCCATGTTCATGTTCATGGCAGCATTACTCACAATAGCTAAAAAATGGAAGCAACCCAAAGAGTTGATGGTGAGAGTGGAATAGATGAATAAAAATGGATGAATATATATATAACGGAATATTATTCAGCCTTAAAGAGGAACAAATTCTGACATACACTGTAACATGGACGAATCTGGAGGAAATTATTCTGAGTGAAATAAGTCAGTCATAAAAAGACGAAAAGTATATGATTCCACTTATACGAGTTATTTAGAATTATTGAAATCATAGAGACAAAAAATAGATGAAATGATATCATGAACTGGGGAAGAGAGAATGGTGAGTTATTGTTTCATGGATATAGAATTTCAATTTTATTAGAAGAAGGGCTTATGGAGAAGGATGGTGATATGATCGCACATTATGAATGTGTTTTAAACCTGCTAGCTGTATACTTAGAAATGCTTAAATAGTATACTTTATATTATGTGTATTTGCTACAATAAAATATTGGGAAAATAACTTATGTGTATACTTTAAAAATATTGCTAAATAGTTTTAAAGAAATACCCTCAAAAACTATCACAGTAACATGAATACCTGTGCATCTGTTAGTCTACAAAAACAAGCTACTATTGGATAATTGCAATTCTTTGTTCCCAGCATTCATAACTTCCATCAACAAAGAAAAATATACATACAGTTTAGGAAAACCAATTAATAATCAATCATGGCAGAAGTGAGAACATAGTACTCTGGATAGACCAGTCACCTGGATAAGTTGTATATCTCATTTATTTTACAGTGCTTCATTTCTGATGTGAAGATTATGCAATCAAAATCAGTGATGTTGGTGAGGTACTTCTTTTGCATTTTACAAGACTCCATAAAGAAACATTTTCCTAACCTTTCCTGGCTTCTTATTCCTCTAACCCTTTCCTCTATGAGTTAGTAGATTAAATAATTGTGACTGGAAAAGGAAACTGGGCATTTGTTTCTCAGTCTCTATTTTCTATTTTCTCTATTTTCTCAGTCTCAAATTTCTCTTGCAAGTTGATCTGCAGATAACACATATTTTAATTTATTTCTCCATTATTTGATATTTAAGGGAAAGACAATGACAAAAGGAAAAATATTAACTTCTCTGGCTCCCTATTTCTAGATAGATATTCCGGTGTAATTCTAGAGATTAAAATTGGAAAATTTTTTTTTTTTTGGTCAGATACCGAAACTTCATTTTTTTTTTTTTAGTTGTGATACAACAAATATTGTGGTAATTTTCAGGCTTTCTATTTGATATTTTTTAATTCGTAACAAATAAATTTTTGGTTGAAAAAATCAAATGTTACCATTGTTATAGAATATTGCACAATGTGAAACATCTACAATGTAAAATAAATTATCAAATAAAATTTTATATTATCCACTGCTAAACAGAAGTAATCCTTAAATGTAGGCAATCTACCTACATTCAGAAAAAATTCAAATGTCACTGTTTGCATATGTAGACATAGAAAATTTGAATGGATCAATGTGCATAATAAAAAAAAAAAAAAAAAGAAAAAGAAAAAAAACAAAAACGCTTTCCTCTCCAAAAGCCTAAGTATACAGGATTTTATTACTTACACCATATAAAACAGAAAAGTAAGAATGGTTGCCTAACATATTTTATGAAGCTAATACCACTTTAACACCAATAATGGTTTATGACAATGTTCGGACAAAAATTATAAAAATATTTTGCTAATGAATATAAAATACCTTGACTATAACACTTGTTGATTCAAAATATGTCACATAAAAACATGAAAATATAAGTTGATAGCAAAAATTCAAATATAGTTTAAAGAATAAAATCCAACAGTAAAATTCAGAATGGAAATGCAGTAAGGAAAAGGCTGGGTTATGGCCTTAAAGTAGGATAAGCTTTGATAAATAAATAGATATTTACAAGTATATACACATATGTAGCAAAATACTCTTAATGGAGAAACTTTCATTTACTTTTTCTTTAAGCCTGAGAACAAAATAAGAATGCTTGTAAAGTTACTAATCATAGTAACATTACACCAAAAATCCAAAACAGAAAGCACTAACAGTTCAAAATTTATACGAAGAGATTAATTATTTTTAAGAAATATAAAAGAAGATCTGATAAACACATAACCCATGCTCCTGGAAAGAAATAATGTCATCTAAATATGTTAATTTCCTCAACTTAATATACAGTTTTAATAAATTAAAATTAATTTTTAATTTTGTGAGGATCTCAATAAGCTACCCCATGCATTAGTGACCTAAACAAGCACATATTTATTATGCTTTCTGAGAGTTTCTTCCTTTCTAGCCTGATCTTGACTGATTTTGACAATTGTCTGGGATAGCATCCATCAGCTAAAATATCTTGGCTCTACAGTATGTGCTCTTTTGTTATTTGTGATGCAAGAAAAGCTTTGTTTTCATGTTGAAAAAAGGAGAAAAAAGCAGGCTGCAATGTGCAATTCCTCCTGATTCTGAGACTGAATTGGTACATTATTATATTTGTTTTATTCTGGTGGCCAAAGCAAGTCACAAAGTAATCCTAGAGTCAATAAATAGGAAAACAGACTTCAAAATCTTAAGAAGTCACAAAGTCATTTTACAATGGCTGTGGACTCAAGGAGGGAAATAATTGGAGGAAATTTTGTGATTACTCATCCATAAAGGGAAAAATAAAAGTTTATAAATAGCAAAATAAAATATGAACAAAGAATAGCAAATGCAGGGAATTTATACTACCTGATAGAAAAATAATCTACAATTCCATCATAATAATATTTATGATTATTCTTATTGGCTCAAAAATATACAAATAGATGAATGTAAGCAAAATGGAGAATTCTGAAATAGATTATATAACATATATTTGTAACTGAGATTTTATAAATTTGGCACTACATATTAACAAATCATAAACTCTTTAAGGTATCTTCTTAGAAAACAGTATGACTTTATGCAGAAAAATAAAAGTAGCAAATATGTATTTAAAAAAAAACAATGTAGATTTTTGATGTTTTAAATAAGTTAATTGAAAATACAAATACTAATTGGCTTATCAGTCTAATGAGGGATTTGGACACAGAATTACCTTTAGAGATAGAAATAGCATTGAGTAGTCACAAGAGGATGGAAAAACACAAACAACATCCAAAATGAGACACAAGCAAAGAAACTCCAAGATAACAGAAAACCCAAAATATGCAAGAAAAAATGGACAAAACTGTGGTCAGGGTAACATCTCCATGACTCTTCCAGAAAAATCAAAACAAGGAATAAAATGGTCAGAAATGGGTGTCCATGAAATCCCCTGCTTTTCCAGAATACCTAATAATTACCCTATCCCCCAAATTAAAGAAATATCCATAAAATAGAAACATTGAATGATCACAGGGGAGGAGGGAAAATACCAAGCAATAATTTCACGAAACAGTAAGAAATGAGCTGTTAAAATTAGCTACAAGGACAAGGAAAAGACTGGTTGACAAGACTAATAGAAGGGTTGGGCGCACAGCTGATTGAGACCAGCTGGGTCCATCATGGAACTTGATGTGAACCATGCCCTACCCCTGATTTAATTACACACTCATTACCATACTAAAATGATAGATCCCAGTATGGCCATATTTTGTTTAAAAATGGGTGGCACCTCAATTCTAAGAAAACTTCAGTTTTTTCCTCGAAAACCTCATGGTTATTCTAGCCCCTGGTTAGAAGTGCCCACAAAATTAGAAATCCAAATTCCATTGTGCACTACTCACTCTGCTCTTGAGTGTATGCTTTTGCTTTGCAATAAAAGCTTATTGACATCTGCTTTATTCTGACTCATCCCTGAATTCTTACTCTGAATTCTGACTGGGGCTAGAATCTCACTGGCATCAGGAGGCCCTCTTAAGTCCTTCAGCAATGTTTTGATAAAATGTTTATCTGTTTTGCGAATTCACTATTGTTCAGATAATCTGTGTGGTTTGCCCTTGCTTTAAATCTAAGTCTGTGTCTATTAACATTTTATTGTCAATCATTATCATCCTTTAACTTTTGTCATGATTGTCTTTCTTGTAAGTATTAGTAAAAAAAAAATTACAACCAAGTTAAAAAGCCATCTACACATCACTCCATATTTTGAATGCTTAATTCTATATCAATATCATTTGTCTGGCATATTTGCATTGAAAATGTGACTATTAAACAGCGATTAAAATTTAACAAACGATCTGCATGGCATTTATTTGAATCTTCAGTTTAATAATGATGTTAAGTAAAAATGTTTTATTGTTAACCACAAATCCATATAGATATGCAGCAACCTCAATTTTTGCCTTCTCAAAGAAAGAATTCAACTGAGGGGCATAGGCAGAAAGAGGGACCAGGCAAGTTTTAGAGAAGGAATGAAAGTTTATTAAAACGTTTTAGGGCAGGAATCAAAGGAATAATGCACACTTGAAAGGGGGCAAAGCAGATGACTTGAGAGATTAAGTACGTTGTTTGACTTTTGACTTGGGGTTTTATACATTGGCATGCTTCCAGGATCTTACCTTACATCTCTGATTCTCCTCTCGAGGTGGGCTGTATGCATGCGCAGTGGCCCGCATTTGGGAGGGGCTACATGCGTAGCATTTTTACCAAAATTATGCACATGTTCACTTGAGATGTTCCCTTACCAGCTGAGTGATTCTAGAGGAAGGTCATATACCTGTTATATTCCACCATTTTGCCTCTTAGTGCACATGCTTGAGCACTCACACCCAGCTCCTCCTGTGATCTTATTGGGAAGATGCTGATCATCACTATCAGGTTTTTTTCTACCTTTTGAAAGACTGCCTTTCCCTGGCACTGGCTGTGACCAATTCTTATTTTAGGGAGACAATTTAACAACTACCTAACCATCACCTGATTATTATATGGCATTACTGGTAGGGAGGCCCTCTCCTGCCTTGTTCATGTCTGCCTGAATACCTACTGTAACATTATTACTGCTAAGTAATATTCAAAAATATATAGATGCAAAAAACTTTCATCTCTAGTATTCCAGTCTGTTCACGTACTTATGTGAGAATGTAAAAGTGTTTACACAAGACTACTTTGTAATATACTTTATTAGTAGACATGCTATAAATAATGTACCCAAGCTAAATATATATATATGACAGAGCCCCCCATATACTCATACATATATTTATGAAGAAATATGATGAGTCCAAAATAATGGGGTTTGCCTATATTAACAGATAAGAAAATATGTTCAAGTGTAATAAGAAAATACATAAGTTACAATGATGTAAGTATAGTGTGTAGTTCCTTGTAGTAAATAATATAACAATATCAACAATAGTTCTATTGAGTAAATGGAAAATACAGGGATTAGCTTTCTTTTTTTTTTTTTTTTTTTTTTTTTTTTTACCAACTTTATTTTTTGACAGATTTGGAGACCAATTGTAAAATCGAGTTGTTGTTGGAGTTGCATTCCCTGTGCAGTCTTTCAGGGAAAACCTGTTCCTTGTTTTTTGCATCTCCTGGTGGTTGTGAACACTCCTTGCCTGTGGTTAAAACTGTTTCTCTGTTCTGTCTTCACATCATCTTCTCTAGGGTGTCCTTTGTGACTTTTATGAAGACACTATATAAATGTCTACAGCAATGACAGCTATGGAAGTTACATAAAAACAGGCTTGATTTTTTTTAATTGCATGAAAAAACAAAATGATTATTGTTATTTAAGTTTAACATATTTTTAAAGTTAGAACATGGTACCCACAACAGGGTTATTTTAATTTTAAATCATTAGTAGTATGAGATGTGTAATTAGTTGATATTTAATGGGAAGTGTTAAAATTCTTAAAGATACAAACATTTATTTTGAAAACTGGATAGGATTTTATAGTAGCAAATAACACATGACTCACCTCTTCAAATTTCAATCGGAAGGAAGAAAAATACATGGATTCAGATATATGAAGTTAATGTAAATTATGAGCTTCACATATGTAATGTGTACATTTCTTCTTTCTTAGGAGAACAAAGTGCATTTCTTAGGAGAAAGAAGAAATATGCACATTAAAGTATATATGGCTACATGGTAAATTAATACCATAAATAATAAAGTCTTGAGATAAATATAGGTATAACATTTACTTCTATGACTATATCATAAACAGATTGAGCAGAGGGTGTAATATATGAAAATCAATGTGTCCCATATATCCCCTGGTTTGACAAAGGATAGTGTAAAAAGGGAGTGTTAGAACATGGACAAAATTCAAGCACTCCATTTGGGATTCCACCTGTGTTGTGGCTTCAAAATTTAAACACTGCAACCCTTTTCCAAATGTATACATAGTTTTCAAATGTGTGGCATGGATGTATATGAATATGTGTCCAGAAATAAAATAATATATATTAGTTCTTAAAATTCTGCTTTTGGATTTATCTCTTTCAAAGTCATTGAATAACTCCATTCTAATAAAATAAGAATATTAAGGAAACTAAACATTGTAATTATTCTGTTATGTAAATTATAACATCGTTTTTACTTTATATCAGTTTTTCTATTACTTACCTATTTTGAAACATTACACGATTTTTTAGGTTTCTAAAACATATTTAAACTGTTTTTATACTTACCAGTTTTTCACAAAGATCTCTTTATTGATAATAATTATTTGCTTGGTTGGATTTCGTTATAGAGTTCTTACTTTTAACAGGGTTCATGGGGACAATGTTATCTGAATATTTTCATGCTTCAGAAAATGTAAATATACCTCTGCAGAGAATACAACCTATTGAATATAACTTTTCTTAATGTTTTAGATTTTGATGTATTTTTTGGAGGCAGATAATGCTATGATATAGAAAAAAGAGAACAACATTTTTTTTTTCTCCTGAATTTGACTTATTTTTATCCTTAGAACTTAGAATTATGGTTAGTGGTAAAAAGCTCAATGTTAAGCCTAGGATAAAAATCAGTGACAGTCTTTCTATTCCTCTTGAGACATGTTTATGAGATTTTACACAAACTTTGATGAAAGCATTCTTTGTGTTTTTAGGGTTTCTTGTTTTTGTTGTTATTTGCTTACCATTATTTATTTATCTTCCATTTTTATATTCACATTATAGAAACAGCATGTTACATACATGGGCAAATTTTTGGGTAAATATATTTTTATGTATGAAAATATCTGTAAGTTTATAAAAGTATTTATTCAATGTACATTTCTCATGATGCCATTATTTGTCTCTACTTTTGTTTTTGCTGTGATTCAGAAAGGAAAGTAAATTGACTGCTATCACACTGGCATATTTAACTGGATATTTTCTTTGCTTGTTGATAAAATGTGCTATTTTATCACTTATTTTATTTTTTATAGATTTTTATTTAATAACTTAGCCAATTTTTAAAGTGAAATAAATTTGGTTTCAATTTTTAATAGCAGTAATTCCAACATCACATATTCAATTGAAAATGTTGCACATCAGAACAACCGTTCATCATCTTGGGACACAGCTTGAAATTTTAGGAATCAGTTCACTTTCCTAAGCATAGGGTTAGCAAACTCTAAAATCACCACTACCCCTACTGCAATCATTGGGTAGCGCAGTGAGAAATGATTGTAGCTGGAGAATTTCATTAACTTGGGTTCTGTCAGGAGACAGAAAACACATCAGTAATTTGAATTGGAAAATTTAATATAAAGTTATCTTAAGCAGTAAAAGATGGTGGATTAAAGAGAAACATAAGAAATAAGGAAATACTAGGTATAGGATCAACCACTGTATGTTGGCTGAGACAGAGGGCACAGGAAGAAATGGACTTGGAATAGATTCTTCACATCTCATCAAAAGAGGTGTGACTTGGTTCCTCTGGATGGCTGAGAAGCTGAATGAGGTACTGTAAGCTTTGGATAGCAAGAAGTGTCTCAGCTGGGTAAGACTCTTTGGGGGCAGGGTTTTGATTAAAATTCCAGGGAAGAGCTGTCCACTGAAGTGTCCATTAATCTTGCTGACAAACCACCCATGAGGATGTCACTGACTCTTGTTAGAGGGTGAGGGCCACTATATGTTTTACACCCAATTGGTTGTCACAGGCCCTAAGAGCAAGAAGAAAACAGCATGCTGGAATATGAAGAGAAGACTCCCCCTTCAGGGTAATTTACTGATGAAGATTAGCATGTTGTCAGCAGCAAATGATAAATATTTAGAGGGTACTGTTTCGATATTATAATGCAAGCCAAAGAAGGTGGATCATGGACACAGGGAGGGAAGCACTACACACTGGGGTCTGTTGGGGGGAAATAGGGGAGGGTCAGTGGGGAGTGGGGAGTTGGGGAGAGATAGCATGGGGAGAAAAGCCAGATATAGGTGATGGGGAGGAAGGCAGCAAATCACACTGCCATGTGTGTACCTATGCAACAATCTTGCATGTTCTTCACATGTACCCCAAAACCTAAAATGCAATAAAATAAATAAATAAATAAATAAATAAGAAGAAGGTGGATTTGGAGCTCAGCATCAACAAACTGATAAGTGGCTCAGAAAACAAAATCCTATCAGGACATGGACATACCTCTTGATATGGTTTGGCTGTGGTCCCACCCAAATCTCATCTTGAATTGTAGTTCCCATAATTCCCACATATTGTGGGAGGGACCTAGTGGGAGAGAATAGAATCATGGGGGTGCTTCCCCCATACTGTTCTTGTGGTGGTGAACAAGTTTCATGAAATCTGACGGTTTTATAAGGGATGTCCCCTTTCACTTGGCTCTCATTCTCCCTTACCTGCCGCCATTTAAGAGGTTCATTTCATCTTCTGCCATGATTGTGGGGCCTCATCAACCACATGGAACTGTGATTCCATTAAACCTCTTTTTCTTTGTAAATAACCTAGTCTCCAATATGTCATTATCAGTAGCATGAAAACAGACTAATACGCCTCTTAAAGTAACAAGGCTCATATTTGTTATCATTGGGAAGCTTCTCCAGAAACATGGTTTCATCTCATGTTTGAATCTGAGTTCTTACTTTTATTTTTCTTTTCATTAACTATGTTCTGTAAGAGTAACAGAGTAGTGCTCATTCTTCCCTGTACTACAATCTTCCCCAGCTGGAGCTTGAGAAAAAAAGATGCTATAGTTCTAGCATCTTATTCAGCTTTACATAGTGACACTAACAAAGACCTATTTCTGTGTGGGCAACAGATAAAAGAGTTGTGCAGAACAACATTTACACAAGAAATTAACAACATAGGTTTAATAATATATGTTAATCTGAAAAAATTAAATTATTATTTGCTAGTAGTTCCGTAATTTCCCATAGATTAAGAGTTCTTCTTAGAAAGTTTTTCCAGCCTATTATCATTCTACAGTAATGATATTTTTGCCCTGCAGTACGTTGAAGATGTTGTTTCATAGTATTTAGTAAGCATTGACTCTGAAAAGAAGTCTTCCGTCTTTCTAATATTTGTTTCTTTGTACAGCAAGGTATAATTTCTTTTCTCTGACATCCTTTAAGATGTGTCTTTCTCACTAGTTATGAAATTGTATTATGATATATCATAGCATAGTATTCTTTTTTTTTGGACTTGGGTCTGTTAGAGCTTTTTGGATCTGATGGTTTATGAATTTCATCAAGTCTTTGTCATTATGTCTTGGAAAATTTTTGGCCACTTATCTTCTTTTTCTGTCATACTTGTCTTACTTCCTCTCTTCTTTCCTTAGTAACTCCAGCAGCATATATATTAGGAAGTTGAGTTATCCCATATCTCACTGTTGTATTCTTTTTTTTGTTTATTTTACTGTGTTTTATTTTCCATAGTTATGTCCTACTTTTCAATGGTAGAAAGCTGCTATGTTCAGTTGTAGTTACGTTCTACTTTTATGTATTCAGTTTCAGTAATCTTTCTGTATATTTTATAACTTGCTGTTGATTATATGCAGAATATTTTAAATCAAATATATTACATTTTTAATCTGCAGAAATTCAATATAGATTTTTTATATGTTTTCCGTGTCTTCAATTAACTCTGTCTTGTTGAACATAGGTACAACTTGACTGAAGTCAAGGGATACTTAATCAGAAGTATTGATACTTGAGACTAGAAGGCTTTCAGGTTTCAGATTATTTCAGATTTTGGATATTTGCATATGCATAATGAGATATGTTGGGAATTGGACCCAAGTCTAAACACAAAATTTATTTATGTATCATATACACCTTATACACATAGCCTGAAAGTAATTTTATACAATATTTTAAATAATTGTGTACATGAAACAGTTTTAACTAACTTTTGACTAGGACTGTCGCTTGATGTCAGGTGTGAAATTTTCCATTTGTGACATCACGTTGGTGCTCAAAAAGTTTCAAATTTAGGGGCCTTTCAGATTTTACATTTTTGGATTAGGAATACTCAACCTGTCCAACATTATATCTTTTTAGCCATATCACCTGTTTAAAAGCCATACCTTCTGAGTCCGCTTATATTGATTTATTTTTTCTTCTCACTGTTGGTCATTTCTTATTTCTTCACATGTGTAGTAATTTTCTAATTGATGTTGATTATTGTGAAGTGTACATGTTCTGTTGCTAGGTATTTTTACATTCCTAGAAATATTCCTGAGCATTTGGTTCCACAGGACAAAAACAGTGTTATTGTAATATCCATTTTTCCTGATTACTGAGAAAATATCTTTGGATTATCCTACCAGATCCCTCATGAATTATATTTTTTATTGTGCCATTGGGAAAATAATCTATTCTCAGTCCAGTGTGAGTTCTGGGATTCTATACATTTTTTCTTTTAATTATATATTTTAATTTTTATTTACAGACAGATTCTCACTATGCTGTGCAGGCTGGAATCCAGTGACTATTCACAGGTGCAATCATAGCAACTAAAACACCACCATATTTAGCTAAAGTTTTTCACATATTTTGCTTATTTTATAATATATTTTATTTAGATAAAGCCTAGTTCCAATTATTCCATCCTGACCACAAGCAGAAGTCAGTTCAATATATAGATATATATTTAATATCTACTTATTTACATTTGTTTGAGAATTAGTTTTTAAGTTATATTTTAAGTTTAGGATTACAATTGCAAGTTTGTTGCATAGGTACACTTGTGTCATGGGGTTTTGTTGTTTTGGCTTTGCATAATATGTAGAGCTTGCTGTAGACATGTTACTCCTCTGGGCTAGACTTGATGTCTCATGCCTATAATCCCAGCACTTTGAGAGACTGAGGAGGGTGGATGACCTGAGGTCAACAGTTCGAGACCAGCCTGGCCAACATAATGAAACCCTGTCTCTATTAAAAATACAAAAATTAGCCTGACCTGATGGTGCCTAATCTCAGCTAATTTGAAGGCTGAGGTAGTAGAATGGCTTGAACCTGGGAGGTGAAGTTTGCAGTGAGTTGAGATTGTGCCACTGCACTCCAGCCTGGGCAACAGAGTAAAATTTGGTATCAAGCAAAAAAAAAGAAAAAGAAGAAAAAAAGAAATATTACTCCTTTCTACATAAAAAATTAAATCAGTTGGACATTTTTTTCAAGTTGAGACAAGATTAAGTTTTAGTGTACATAACAGTTTGACTCTATGTAAACAGCATTACAATTCAGTTCATTCAGTAATTATAATTCATATAAATACATATTTAATATATTTGGTAACTTAAACAATATGTTGAGTAAATGCAAGTGCTAACAAATCTCATCTACTTATACATTAGGCACTTAAAAGAGAGAAAGAAAAAAGGGAGAACATACATATGAAACATATGCACATATACATATTAAACACCAATATTGTTGAGAATACTAATTTTATATGTAATTAACCTGTTTTTATAAAGAATTCAGTACGTAGTTCCTTAATTTAAAATGATTATATCGTATAGAATATTCATTGTAAGAATTATGATAACATTGTTTATAAAGTCTGAAATATGGTAATTCTATGTTGTCACTGTTATTTTTTAGGCTAATATTTTTGTATATCAAAAATATTTCAAAACAACCTGATTTCTTCACATTCTAATAACTTATTTATGATCAATTGTATTGTATTTTATCCTAGCAAATATAGACAAATAATTTAAAACAGCAAAATTGAAAAATATCACCAAATTCTCAAATATTTTTCTCAAATTTTTCGTGAAATAATTTTCAGGACTATTCATTTGTATCTAAAAATCTAAATTTTAGCATGTTTTACATATTTTTATGTTTCTAGAAGTTATTGTAATTTTTACAGGCTTTAGTAACATACAATTATCTCCAATGTATACAGTTATATATTAGGTTAAGCATTTCCTCCTTTTACTATTCCATTTATATCTGTTGTGTTTATTAACTCATATGATAAATGTTTCAATTCAATTTCAGATAAAATATTGAAATGCTAATTTTAACAAAAAATATCTTGTTTCACATCAGGTAAAATTCTTTGCTCTGCAAAAGTGCTTTGAAAACTGAAATATTTCATGTGCATTATGTACATGGTGTGACATACTATAACAAAGTATTTTTAAAGAAATTTAAAAATATATGATATTAGACTACTCTAAGAATAGTGCTCCAATCCAGCATAAAAAAGCACATATATAATGAATTTTTAAAGAAAGTTACTTTTAAATAATTTATTATTAAGAGCCACATTAACTAATTCTTTTAAAAGAGTTTTATTTTAATCCTTTATGATATTCTGAATATTATATTTAAGGTATTAATGGTGTTGATTATGATTTTTAATATGCTATTAATATTTTCAGTGCCATATAATAATTAATTTTCATTATGATCATGTTGTATATTAAGATAATAACTTCAAGTTATAATTTAAATAACAATATTCATTTATATACAATATTTACCATAATTACCTAATTATATCATACTCTACAGTAAAGTCTAAATATTTCCTTTATTTGCAATTATTTCATTTTAGCTGTCTCATTATAATACTTTATCCTATAAATGATCTTTTAATTAAAGGTTAAATTACATTTCACTGGATATAATATTAATGTAATGAATTCCAAGGCAAACACAGGCACTTTGTTAGGAGAATAAAATGTACGTATTATTATAAATGAAATCATTCTCTCTTTTATAAAAGTATTCTACATGAAAACTTTTTCTCTTTTCTGGCAAACACGTTTTAATAATGAAATACAGATGCATACATATGTGTCTATAACATATATATAAAGCTTGTGCAGGGAAACTTCCACATATAAAACCATCAGATCTGATGAAACTTACTCACTTTGGGTTGGGACACAAAGCCAAATCATATTATTCTGCCCCGACCACTGCAAATCTCATGTCTTCACATTTCAAAACCAGTCCTGACTTCCTAGCAGTCCATCAAAGTCTCAACTCATTTCGCCATTAACTCAAAGGTCCACAGTCCAATATCTCATCTGAGATAAGACAAGTCTCTTCTGCCTGTGAGCCTGTAAAATAAAAAATCGAAAGCCAATTAATTATTTCTAGATACAATGGGGGCATAGGTATTTGGTAAGTACAGTCATTCCAAATGGGAGAAATTTGGCCCACAGGGCTCATGCAAGTCCAAAATCCAGTAAGGCAGTCAGATCTTAAAGATCCAACATGATGTCCCTTGACTCCATGTCTCACATCCAGGTCACACTGATTCAAAAGGTGCATAGCCATGATCTTGGGCAACTCCACCCCTACAGCTTTGCCAAATATAGCCTCCCTTGCAGTGGATTTCGTGGGCTGACATTGAGTGTCTTAAGCTTTTCCAGGTCCACAGTGCAAGCTGTAAGTTAATCTGCCATTCTAGAGTCTAGATGAGGTGGCCCTCTTATCACAGCTTTAATAGGCAGTGCCCCAATAAGAACTCTGTGTGGGGACTCCAATCCAAAATTTATCTTCTGCATTGCCCTAGCAGAGGTTCTCCATGGGGGCTCTGCCCCTACAGCAAACCTCTGCCTGGTCATCCAGGCATTTGCATACATCTTCTGAAATGCAGGCAGAGGTTCCCAAACCTCAACTTTTGACTTCTTTGCACCCACAGGATCAACATCATTTGGAAGCTGCCAGGGCTTCGGTCTTTCACCCTTTGAAGCAACAGCCTGACCTGCATCTTGGCCCCTTTTAGTCACAGCTGGAGTGGGTGGGACCAGGGCATCAAGTCCCTAGACTGCACACAGCAGAGAGACTCTGGGCCTGGTTCACAAAACAATTTTTTCCTTCTAAAACTCTGGGCCTGTGTTGGGAGAGGCTGCTGCAGAGATCTCTGACATGCCTTGTAGACATTTTCCACATTGTCTTGGTGATTAACAATTGTAACAATTGGCTCCTTGTTACATATGCAAATTTCTGATGCCAGCTTGATATTCTCCTCAGGAAATGAGATTTCCTTTTTTATTGTATTGCCAGGCTGACAAATTTTCAAACTTTTATGCTTTCTTTCCCTTTAAAACTGAATGCCTTTAACAGCACCCAAGTTACATCTTGAATGCTTTGCTGCTTAGAAATTTCTTCTGCTAGATACCCTAAATTATCTCTCCCAAGTTAAAAGTTCCACAAATCTCTAGGGCAGGGGCAAAATGCCACCAGTCTCTTTGCTGAAATATAACAAGAGTCATCTTTGCTCCAGTTCCCAACAAGTTCCTCATTTCCATCTGAGAGCACCTCAGGCTGGACTTTATTGTTCATATCACTATCAGCATTTTGGGCAAAACCATTTAACAAGTCTCTAGGAAGTTCCAAACTTTCCCAAATTTTCCTATCTTCTACTGAGCCCTCCAAATTGTTCCAACCACTGCCTATTACACAGTTCCAAAGTCACTTCCACGTTTTTGGGCATCTTTTCAGCAGCACCCCACTCTGCTGGTACCAATTTGCTATATTAGTCTGCTCTCACACTGCTGACAAAGACATACCTGAGACTGTGTAATTTATAAAGGAGAAAGGGTTTAATGGACTTACAGTTGCACATGGCTGGGGAGGCCTCACAATTATGGCAAAAGGGAAGGAAGAGCAAGTCACATCTTACATGGATGACATTAGGCAAAGAGCTTGTGCAGGGAAACTCTCATTTTTAAAGCCATCACATCTCATGAGACTTACTCATTATCATGAGAAAACACAGTAATGACCCTCCCCCATGATTCAGTTATATCCCGCCAGGTCTTTCTCACCACATGTGAGAATTATGAAAGCCACAAGATGAGATTTGGGTGAGAATACAGAGCCAAACCATACCAATACTGTCTGGCAATACTGTGCAACAACTACAAATTTCAGCTCTTTATCAACCAAGAGATCAAGAGGGCAAATAATCAACACTCTACAGTGTACTGGGTGGCCAGAAGAGTTTGTACAACTGTAAGCTAGTAAGTGTTGTGAGCATGTTTAAGGTAGACAAACTAGGCTAAGTGATGATGTTCAGTAGGCTAGATGTCTTAAATGCATTTTCTTTTTTTTTTTTTTTTTTGCAATTTTTTTTTATTGCATTTTAGGTTTTGGAGTACATGTGAAGAACATGCAAGATTGTTGCATGGGTATGCACATGGCAGTGTGATGTGCTGTAAATGCATTTTCAACTTATGATCGGGTTTTTGGAAAGTAACTTCATTGTAAGTTGAGTAGCATCTGTATTTTAATTACTCTAAGTATTTTTCTCATATGCTTAAGTAATCAAACTTTAAAAAAAAATAAATAGCTATGAGTTTAGCAAGCAGAAAAAATAAAACACATTAATGATAACATCTATTTCCATAGATAATGAATGAACCAAAATTGTTGGATTTTTTCAGAATGCAATAGTGCAGGATCTATGGGATTTACCAGGAAACTAATATAAGCGCTGGGACTGATTCAGCATGTCAGAACTAAATTCTCAGTTTCCTGACCATTTTTGACCTCAGTCTAAATTTTGAAATTTGTCATTTCCTGGAGCTGTTTCACTTCATAAATTAGAAACATTCACAGATCTTAATTTTTTGACTTCTGATTATTTATTTCTGTTATACTCAGCAGGAAACATCTCTTAACAGTATCTCTTCTGTGATGAATAGTTCTGCTTATTACTTTTTATACAACAATATACCAGACTCCTCATTTTTATTTCAACTAATTTACTGTTATTTCTAACCCTTTTATTTCAATTTTCTTCTTTCCCAGCATGGTAGTAATGGACCCTGGCTTCATATAATTGCTACCTAAACTATTCAACAAATTCAGTGGAAAGTCATGAGATCTAAATTAACACAGACACAGGTTTACATTTCCTATCTAGAGGGCTGTCCATGTTTTCATACAGTTCACCTTTTTAATTGTAAGTTTTTCTTTGACTCCCCACAGCAGTTTGTTCAAATTTTCTCAACTCCACTTATCCCTCCTATTCAATTACAACACCCAAAATTATTTCCTTTTATTTTTATTTAAAAAACCAATAGATAAAAAAAATTCTTATTTCTTACATTAAATCAGCAAAATATTGGTATTCAGCATCATTCTTGTAGAAGGGGTTCATGTAGTATCTTTCAATCTTTCTATTACAGTGGAACAAAACATCCATTTTCCAATGTAATTATGTTAGGTATTGTGAGAAACAAACTCACTCAACCAAACCCAAAGAATGGACTCATAGACCTGGAGAACAGCAAAAGTGAGACTTTTAATAATGGTCTTGCAAGATCAGATGCTTGATAGTACACACACCCAGCACAATTTTAAGAAACAATTTATTCCCTAGTGCTCGGGTCCCTCCCCCCATTCCTTATAGGCTGAATACTATGGGCTTACAGTCTTCCTGGACATTACCTATTCACTGTTAGATAGGGGCTTTAGATGTTTTCTTTTAGGGCTGTCTTGCTGCATTTTGTTGCAGCCCACAATGCATTACAATCTTATTTAGCATAAGGGCTCTTCAAGTATATGATTTATGATGAAAGTAGCTGGGCAGGCTGAAAAGAACAGACAAAATGAACTATTTTGCAGGCTAGTAAACTTTCATTTTAGACTAAGCTTTTTTGGTTTGGGTGTGAGAAACTAAGAAGTGGGGTCGACAAGTAGGTGTTGGCTAACCAGGCAGGGGTCTACCATACCCTATTTCTTCTGTAGTTTGCTGACCTAAGCCAATTTAAGGCACTTTATCTTGGAAATGGAACGTTGTATACATTATTTCCTTCTATATGATACTGGTTTGAAGAGGGAAATTTTTAAATCCTAGTTAGGGAGAATAACATGCTTTTTAGTTCATAACAAGCCCTATGCTATGTGCTGGAGAAAGGATTTGAAAAGTTATATGTGATGTCTGTCATGATGAAATTTACAATCTAATTGGGAAGACAGAATTATAAGAAGACCAATATGGTAAAAGTTCAAAAGACATCAGCTCTGATGTACACGCTTAAGTATTTTGTGGAAGGTATATTTACTTACTGAAAATTTATGCTTCATGCTTTTTTACTATTTAACAATTTCCTTGTTTTGAGCTCTTGCTTACAAAGATAGTTTTTGCTGGAAACATGCTGTTACTGCCAGGAAAACATACGTAAGTTATGACAATATGAGTTGTTCTATTATGCATGTTAGTTTTATTTATCATAGCAGATTTTGTAAATAGTCAATCTGGTTTAATGTCAATCTTGTGAATGTGTGTCTGCATTTCAATGTTAATCTACTTTGAAAATTCAACTCAGAAAAGGATAATTTCTCTTAATAATCAGAATATACAATATAGTAGAGGGAGTGAACCTAATAAGATACCTATAGAAAAAAAAATGTGATAGATGCTAGCGATGCAGTTCAGCCAGGGACTGGGCAAGTCAGAAGCCTTACAGGTATCAATCAGGGATATTGTAGAAGAAGTTCATGTAGTATAATTCAGCATTTATTGAGGATGTAAAATGTTAGTGACATTTGAAATAGATGACATTTGAAATTTATTCAAATACCGTCACCTATTCTTTAAATCAGACTTCAATTTCTAAGTTATATTCCTGAATATCTATAATTTGATAATATTATAAGTAATCCTCAAAATCATTGTACATTTTTGCATCACGCTTTATATACGATAATGGAATATTTTTCTCTGCTTTATGACATTTAAGTTTTAATTATAAACATTGTATATATTAAGTCCAAAGAATAATTAGACATTATTTTCTTCAATATGTTTGAAATTTTAAGGTTTTATTGTATTTACAGAAAAATAGCTACTAGTTAAACTATTTTAAACTATTACTAGTTTAAAATTTACAACAAAGACTGCAAGATTTACATGTATTTAACATTTTAATTTTGGTTAGTCTCTATCACTAAACATGGATAAGAATTTACTCTTTCCAGAGGCCCAGACACCCATGACTCTCATTAACTGAAATAAAATTCATGAATCCCAAGTGTTGGTGGTGTGAAAAAGAAAGTCCTGACACCTCTATTTGAGTCACAATAGATATTAGTGAGACATCTTTTTTTCCTTGGTGGCATTTTGGCTTGATCTTTAAGACTATTATGGCCCATAAGCTTCTGTTTTCCTTCATTATATACATATGAAATCACTAGTATCCTCTTCTCATGGACCAAGTGTGTCTCTATGCTCTGTCTGAATTTAAATAATTGGAATCATCTGTTATATCAAAGTTCATTGAGCTAATATTGAGATCTTCCATGGTTTGATTTCTGGAGGGGAGTACATTTACATTTACTTAAACTCTTAGATTATCTCATAAAAAATAACACGTTTAGTTTTTCTGCCATATATATTTTTGAAATTTTAACTTTAAGACCCTTATTTTACACAAATTTTCTAAAGATATGTGCACAGAAACAAAAGAAGTATTAACCTATCACTATTTTATTAATAATGTAATATTTCTTTATTCTCATTTAAAATTTTGTACCATTTTATATGCTTTCTAATACTTTTTGTTTATTTTAGTAGTAGTTTCCTATTTATTATAACAAGATAATTCTTGGATTCCCCACTTTTTATCATAATTTTTAGTTTTAAGTTTCTATTCAAATTATCTTTGTTATTTAAAATTATTATTTTATTTCATGACTATATATGGGTTAGAAACATATACACATTCTGAAATGTTTCGATATTTATTGAATTGCAAAATGTCTTGAAAAAAAAACTGTGTCTCTTTTATATTTTGGAATCTTAAAGACTATCAATGATTTTTTACTATTGAATATTCTTATTGAGCAAAATTGCTCTATAAACCCATATTTCTAATGTAGAATAAACTATGGCTTAATAGACAATATTGGTTACTATTTTGTTGTTATTTCATTTCGTCTGTCTGATTTTTATCCAATAATCTATGTTATTCATCTACCTCCTGTGGAAGGTTTTCATTTCTAAGTTACATACATTTTTTTTTTTTCTGGTGTTTGAGCAATAACAAAGTTTTCAGTTCTGCCATTAACTCCAAATTATTGTATTTATTATTTTTAATAGAAAATTGTACTATATATAAGAATAAATATTTAAAGTCATAGTACTAGAAATAATGGTGATCTATATTTTATTAATCAGTGTTTTCCTATGATAAAATTTCTTTCTTCAAAATTATGAAACCCTGGTAACATTTTCTTAAGATGAAAGCTTAATATTGGATTTTTAGGGGAAATATATTAATCCAACTCAAATACTATCCCTAAAAGAATTTTATCTAAGAAATATTAATGCAAACAATGTGGCTATCAAAAAGTCATTGGATAATAAAATTTGATAAACAAATAAAAATGAAGTCTATATACATATTTTCATAATTATGAGAAATTCAATATGTTGTAAAAATTGTATAACATTTAGTATAATAAATACTTTCTATTAGCTAAAATATTTTATAAATGATACAAACAGTAACCTAACACTTTAGATAAATCTTTTAGATATTTAGGGCTAAATTGTTTTTCTCTCTAAGGAGTTTATAAAAAGTGTCTTATTTCAGATTGACAGGTATGTATTTTTCAGGACAAGTTTATTTCAAACAATTATTTACTTTTTATACAAGAAACCTGAAAATATTGTGAACTTCAGCATTTTCATTCAACAACTCATGGATGGAAATTCTAGCTAATATAAGAAACAAAAATTTTAATGTACTATTTAGAGCCCACAAAACCTAAGGGAGATGATAAGAATAGGTTCTTGGTTTAGCTTCAGGAAGAGTTCAGGAAATACACTAGATATCTCGCCTAATAACAAACCCCAAACCAGCGTCTCCTGTGATTATGAAATCACTTCTACCAGGCTTGGAATGCAGCTTCCCCTCTAGCCACATACATCAAAATCAGCCTCTCTGATTTAGCCTAATTTCTCGTTCTAGATATTTATGTATTGTAGTTATATCTGCATACTTCTAAATACTTGACACACAACTTGGCTGAGAATAAAATTCGTATGAGAATAAATTCATATGATACAATTCCCTTCAAAATAGCTTAAGCTTTGATTCATTTTGTGTTGATACAGAATATTACAAATATAAAAGTCAATAACCAGCATATTTTCCCCTTCAAGGTAACATATTTTATGTTTAATTAGAAACACATCTTCACACTGAAAGTTCAATAGCAATCGTACAATAAGAATCAGCGCCAATCTTTCTAATTTTCTGAGATATGATTATCAGATTCTATTCATACATATAAATATACCCATCATATCACATAATTATTGTTTGAGATGAGAGCATTTACAGTCTACTTAAACAGTTAGCAATTGTTACGCTTACATCTTTATCAACTGTAACCACCATGCTGTATAAAAGATCTCCAAGACTTAGCTTCTTAAAATAACTTTTGTACATTTTGACCAACATCTTCCCATTCCACCTTCTTTTCCTCAGACCAAGTACATTCTTCTACTCTCTGCTTATATGAGTTAGACTTTTTTTAGATTCCACATATAAGATTATGCCATAATTGTCTTTCTATGCCCGAGTTATTTCACTTAGCATAATGGCCCCCAGGTTCATCCACGTTGTCACAAATTACAGTATTTTTTTTATTTTGTTAAGGCTTAATAGTATTCCATATGTGCATAAACCACATTGTCTTCTTGGGTTGATTCCATATCTTGGCCAATATGAATAATGCTGAAATAACATGGGAGTGAAGATCTTCAGCATACTAATTTCATTACGTTTGGCTCTATTCCCAGAAATAAAATTGCTGAATCATACAGATACTTTATTTTTTATTTTTGAGAAAATTATATTACTGTTTTTCATAATGGCTCTATTAATTTACATTGTACCAATATCAAAACATCACATTGTATGCCATAAATGCATGAAAGTTTTTGTCAATTAAAATAAATTAATTAAAATTTAAAAAGAAATATTACTTAAAATGAGTTAAATGACTCCAAGTCACTAAATAAGTATTTATCATATACCTAGTATCTCATTTCATGTACTGTATTTTAAATACATAATTGTGAAATATATATGCTGTGTGTATAATTTATTTGGCATAATTTTAGATTTATTAATGTTTAATCTTAAGATCCTAAAAATCTTTAGAACGTAAGTGCACATTTGTTACAGTATGCATTATATATACTTAAAGATACTACAGAGTTTAATAAATATTTTAAATTGCAGAAATTTGACATGAGAGTAAGAGGTATAAAAAATAAAGATAGAAATTCGATTGAATAATATCCATTCTCTCTGTTTGACAATATTTGTTCTTTCCTTGGACTTGGGCATATGTGATTAGTCAATACATCCTTATATTTCCTACCAGATGACATAAAGAATCTTGCCCTTTACTTTATCATTTTCTCTAACATCTCCAAAAGAAATTGATTGATTCCTGAAACTATACAGAAAATAGTAGAGAAACAGAAATATTATTTTCACTATATAATGCTTCTAAAAGAATGTGTAATATTGCTTATTTGTAATTAGGACTGAAACATTTATTTATATGTAATGGTCCAAATATATATTAACATTAAGTTTTTTTAAAATAATATTTATTAAAAAATCAAAAGAAGCAACTTGTTTATTTACATGTAAAATGTGGCAATCTGTCACTAACTTTAAATGTACTGGAATAGAAAGTTGATTTTCCAAAATCTAAGCTTAAAGAGATTAAGCAGGCATGTGTTTGTATGTTTGTCTAAGTGTTTTTTATACTAAAAAAGCTGAAACCTTTTTCCATCAGATTAGAACCTTAGCTTCCTGATTCCCCTTTGAAAGGTACAATTCTCAGTTGCCACCAGACTGTTTACTCACCATTGCAATAGCCACTCCTTACAACAAAACAGAAAATCTGCAGGTTTGTCAATTGCAAAGACGTGTTCATGATATGTGTAAATAAAACTAGACATGGAATTATAAAAATGCTTGCAAGAGCAATAATTTTACAATTATATATGCTATTATTAAATGAAACTATTTGGAGGAAATTGAGGAGAAAAAAATGTCATTTTTTAAAAAATTCCTTCTACACTATTTTTATTGTCTTATTACAAGCACTTTTTTGTTTCTACAAAAATAGAAATATCAAAGTGGTGATATTGTTAATTTATGCATTCTTTCATTATTTCTCTAGCTATCTTAGAACACCATTGTTTGCATTGTTTTTCATTTCAAGACATCTTGTAAAACATTACATAGAATCAAGACTGAAAACTCTGGGGTACTTCAATAATTTTTAACCTTCAAATTTGCTTTCTCTTTATAGAATTTTAATGGTAATATGTAACCTTGATTGCCTTCCTTTTCCTGGAATCTTGTAGTAGACCATGAGTTTTACTCTTTACAGCAAAGTTCCAGTTCAGGGCTCCACAAAGATAGGAAAAAAAAAGGTGAAATAATCTTTAGAAACCTAGTAATAGTTAAAAACCCTATCTGAGAAGTCATAAGTTTTTAAAAGTAATACACAAATGCCGAGAAGCAGATAGAGACTCTAGGAAAAATGTGAAAATCTTAATTTGACATTTACTTTAGCAATTTAAACTGGTTTATCTCATGCTGCTCTTTCAATTTACATGTGCAATATTTTTCATAATAAAATGTATTAGCAAGTTTTTTTATTTTTTATGTTAAAAATTTAAATTATTATTATTTCTTTTTAGTTTTTAGGGGTAGAGTCTTACTCTGTCACCCAGTCTGGATAGAGTACAGTGGTGACCATAGATCACTGCAGCCTCAAACTCCTGGGCTCAAGATATCTTTCCACCTCAGCATCCCAAGTAGCTGTAACCCAAGCCCCTCAGGACTAATTCCAAATTTAAGACTCCTTGTGGCTTGTCCCTCCACGAATGCTGATCAGGTCTCCTCAGCTCCTATAACCCAAGAAGAGTCAGGCAAAGCCTGAAATGGCCGAGGCTCCTAGGATTCCCCAACTCTGCCCCCTACAGGCAGTAGGAGGAGAATTTGGCCCAAACAAAGTACATACTCCCTTTTCACTTTCTGACTTAAAGCAAATCAAGGCAGACTTAGGAAAGTTTTCAGATGACCTGGATAAGTACATAGATGTTCTGCAGGGCCTGCGTCAGTCCTTCAAATTACATTGGAAAGATAGCATGTTATTGCTTAATCAGACCTAACCAGCAATAAGAGAGAGGTTGCTGTAGCAGTGGCTCAAGAATTTGGGGACACCTGGTACCTTAGTCAAGTACAGGACAAAATGACACCAGAGGAGAAGGATAGATCCCCTACAGGTAGACGAACAGTCTCTAGCATGGACCCTTGCTGGGATCCTGACTCAGAACAGGGGGACTAGATTCATACACACCCAAGACCTGCATGCTTGAGGGATCAAGGGAAACTAGAAGAAAACCCATGAACTATGCAATGTCAACTACCATAACTCAGGGAAAGGAAAAAACCCAATAGCCTCCCTTGTGTGGTTATGGGAGGCCTTAAGAAAGTATACTCCCCTGTCACCAGACTCCATCCAGGGTCAGCTAATACTAAATGACAAATTTATTATTCAGTCAGCAGCAGACATTAGGAGGAAGCTTCAGAAAGTGGCCCTGGGGCCAGAATAGAGTCTAGAATCAATACTAAATCTGGCAACCTCAGTGTTCTATAATAGAGAGCAGGTGGAACAGGCTAAAAGGGATAGGAGGGACCAGAGAAAGGCTGCAGCCCTAGACATGTTCTTCAAGCATGCAGACACAAGGGTCATGGAAGAGGAAAGGCCTGGGTTAGCTGCCAGTCTGGCAGAGCTTGCTACCACTGCAGTCTACCAGGACACTTTAAGGGAGATTGTCCCCAGAGGAATAGACCACCTCCTCATCCTTGCCCACTGTGGCAAGGGGATCATTGAAAGGTACACTGTCCCAGGGGATGAAGGTTCCCAGGGTCTGAGGTGGCTAACCAGAAGACCCAACAGCAGGACTGAGGGTGCCCTGGGCAAGCACCAGCACAAGACATCACCCTCACCGAGCCCCAGGTAAAGCTAACCATAGTGGGCCAGGAGGTCAGTCTTCTCCTGGACACTGGCGCAGCCTCCTCAGTTTTGCTTTCCTGTCCTGTACAGTTGTCCTCCAAGTCTGTAACTGTCTGAGGAGTCCTAGGAGAAGCTCTCCAGATATTTCTTCCAGCCCCTAAGCTATAATTGGGGAGATATACTCTTCTCTCATGCCTTCCCCATAGTGCCAGAAAAATAATCTTTTGGCACCTGGCAGAGTTATTCCCGGGGAAGGGCAAACTGGTCATTAACCAGGTGAGGACTGGTAAATGGACTTTACTCATATGCCTAAGTCTCAGGGATATCAGTATCTGTTAGCATGTGTAGATACCTACACAAACTGGATTGAGGCCTTCCCCTGCAAAACAGAGAAAGACCAAGAGGTAAAAAGAATTCTAATTTATAAAATAATCCCTGGATTTGGACTCCCTTGCTGTCTTCAAAGCAATAACAGCCCTGCCATCAAAGCTGCAGTAACCCAAGGAATTTCCAAAGTGGTAGGAATACAGTATCATCTCGACTGTGCTTGGAGGCCTCAGTCCTCAGGGAAAGTGGAAAAGATGAATGAAATTCTTAAGAGACAGTTAAAGAAACTGGCAAAGGAAACTCACCTCCTATGGCCTTCTCTATTACCAATAGCACTCTTAAGGGCTCAAAACTCTCCTCAGAAAATAGGACTCAGCCCCTATCAGATTCTTTATGGAAGCCCTTTTCTTACTAATGATCTTGTATTAGACAAGGAAACAGCAGATCTAATAAAGGATAGAACCTCCTTGGCTAAGTACAAATAGGTTCTTAGGACCTTACCTGAAGGACACCCTAGGGAAAAAGGGAAAGAGTTGTTCTGCCCTGGAGAGCTAGTGCTTGTTCAGTTTTCCCCTCAGACTCCCCTCTCTAGGCCTATCTTGGGAAGGACTATTTTTGGTTATTTTATCTACCCCAATAGCATTTAAGGTGGTGGAAACTGACTTGTGGATTCATCACGCTTTGCTGAAGCCTCGGCCCTCCACTACACAGCCTGAAGTTCCAGGATGTGACTCTTTGTACACCTGTGAGCCTTTAGAGAATCTACATTTGCTCATCCCACAAGATCCCCAGGAATTCAAGTACACATGAGTCGAACTTATGTCCCGGCATTAACAGAACTATCACACTTGACTTTACTATTTGTGATCAGACTCTATGCCATTTTCCCTCAAGATTAGCCTAATAGCTCTCCTCCTCTCCCTCTGATATGATCACTCCCTCAGATCATACAGGGCTTACAGATACCTTGGTCACCAATCTACAAATCCCATCTACCTCAAACTTCACTTGTGTGAAATCTACTAATAACTCCAATGCTTCCCTATGCCAAAACTAGGTTGCCTTATCCCCAGGCCTCAACTGCCTAGCACCAGGCTTACTCTTTGTGGCAACTCAGCTTACCACTGCCTGAACAATACTCATGGGGAAATATATGTCCTCTCCTTCCTAGTGCCCACTCCCATGACGATTTACATCAACTCTTAGGTGCAGAGATTTCACTTGCCAAGGCTATGCCATACTCTCATCCCAATTATTCCTTTTATAGTGGGGATGAGGGGCCAGAATAATAGGAGAACTTGGTACTGGCACTGGAGGAATTACTACCTCTACTAAGTTTCACTATAAGCTATCTCAGGAGATAAATGATGACATGGAAAAAGGTTGCTAATCCTCTCTGCAGAAGCAGCTGACTCTACAGAAGCAGCTTAACTCTTTAGCTGCTGCGGCTCTTCATAATAGAAGGGCCCTGGATCTGCTAACAGCTGAGAAAGGACCTCTTTTTAGGAGAAGAATGCTGCTACTTTGTAATTCAATCAGGTATTGTCTTAAACAAAGTTAAAGAACTCAGGGATCAATCAAACCCAGGGCTAAAGACCTTCAAAGAAACAGGATTGTGGAGCTCCTTTAACAACTGGCTGTCCTGGCTCTACTGTCCTGTAGGCCCATTTATAACCATTCTATTATTGCTGGCCTTCAGACCTCTCATGTTTAACCTTATTGTCAAATTTATTTCTTCTAGAATTGAGGCCATGAGGCTATAAATGGTCCTACCAATAAAACCTGAATGTCCTAGGCTCCTGAGTTCTATTGCAGGCCTCTTGATCAACCTGCATCCCTGGAAGTCTCCTGTCTGGAGGAAACCTCAACTGCAGGACCCCTTCTACTCCCCCAAGTCAGCAGGAAGTAGTTAAAGAGCGATTGATGCCCTTGTCCCAACAGCAGTTGGACTTTCCTGTTCAGAGAGGGGACTGAGGGACTTCTCTTCCTGGGTCCACAAGGGGCATGGTTTCAAAGCCAGAAGTTTCCTGGCTCCAGGCCTCCCTCCAGGAACCAGACTCTTCCTGGGTCTGCCAGGGTTGTTGTTTCAAAAGCAGAAATTTCCCAGCTCCACGCCTTCATCCTCAAACCAGAGGGGTTTCAAATGTAAAGTTCTTTGTCTGAGTTTCCCATGCATGGGCCTAGTGGGAAAGCCAGGTGGGCTCCTTTGTCCCAAAAAACCTGCCGAAAGTTCTGGAAGGAGAGGGCTCTGTAACTCAGAGTTGTGGACCAAGCAGCCAATCCAGTATCAGAGTCAAAGATCAATCATTCCAGAGGGAGTCTGGAGGAACTCCTTTCATTAGATGAGAATGTGAATGGGGGAGGAATAAATCAAAGGTTAAAACTCCCACTGCTCCAACCTATAAGGTTTCCGTCTCTAGGTCCACTCCCATTACAGCGTGGAGTTGTCTTCCTCTCTCTCTGTCTAATAAATCGGTTTTCCACAAAACTCTTTGGATCCATGGTATTTATTCAAACGGCAAACTCACTGCACCTCCGGGGCCCCTTTCCCCATTCTTCAGGGTTAGTGAGGCTAAGAACTTCTTCAGAATGGGGAGTTGGATACACTCCCCAACTTACATTTTCATAGGAACATGGATATAATTTTTTTTGTCCATATCAGTGTTTCTTAATTTTTTATTCCTTTCCCTCTTCCTCAGGAGTCTTCTAAAATATACCTATTTATTTAGTGTCTGTATATTTATAAATTACATATAAAAAAAAAGACAAAATGTTTAAAGCCATCAACATTTAATTTGACCTATAACTAAGTGTATTCATTGTGTAATTTATATTGTACTTGGAAACAAAGTGTATCACCTGATAAAAATGAAGTAGGTAATATGACAACAATCTGAATGCAATTTTGCTAGTATTAATTTTATTTTTGAGTAAAGTATGTTTCTTTGTTCTCTCTTTTCTTCATAGACTGCTTCTTCATGATTCAGTTTATTTTTTTATATCTTTGTAATAAGATAAAGCAATTTCAAGTGGAAAAAAGCTTCGACTATGGTTGGTCAGCCAAGTGTGCATATGTAGACAAACATATTAACTTTTTCCCTTTAAATTTTCACACTTCATAATAATGATGTATAGTTTAGGGATTAAAATCTATAGATAATTTTAAGACCTACTTTACTAACAAAGAGCTGTTGCACCCACAGGAATAAAGTAATTTACACATTTAAATTGAGATAAAAGTTTGAACAGAAGTCTTAGATTGATTGAAGCTTACATAGATATCTCAATTAAAATAAAATGCTGGCTAAGGTGTAAATGAAAAACAAGACATTTTGCTTTCTAACAATTTTTTATAAATTTATCACTTAAAAACATTGTCAAACATGAATACTAGAATAATAGAATTAATGACCCTTTTTACATATCGACTATAAGATAGTTGTGATAATTTCATTATGAATAGATTACTATAAAATGGATTTTCTGCAAACAAGAATATATCAGATCAAAAATCTTTTATTTACTTTTAGTTATTATTCTCAATCATGTAACAAAGCAGTTAGTCATGTAGCATAATTAATTTTAGCTATTTATTTTAAAATTAGAATGTTTAAGGATTAAAAAATACTTAATAAAAGAATTAGCTTTTTTAATTCAGGTGTTAGCAATCTTTCTCTGCACATGCCAAAGTTCAGAAAAAGGATTCATAGACTTCATGGAAACCAATCAATGTCACTCTGTTTCAATAAAACTTTATTTATGAACACAGAAGGAAAGTCGGGCTTGCCATGCAGGTTGACATTTGATGAATAATTCATAATTGATATTTATTCAAATAAATAGTCCAGGAATAACAAAACAGTAGTGAACCTTAATTATGAAACTATTTTTGTCCATTGATGCTATTTTGAATGAAGTAAACATCACATTTAATTCAATCTTCTCAGTGAGTCTCTGTATTTATTTGTTCTATGAGGATTTATCAAATCCTCAATAGTTCTCACCCACCAGGTAGAATATATGTATACAAAGACGTGTGAATATAGATATTGTACAACTACTAGCTTATTTGTGTCATTTTTAAAATAAAGTCCCAATTAATGTTTGTTGTGAAGAACTGACCCTAATGAAATTAAATAATAAAGCAGTAGCAAATATTTTTGCACTTTATAAAATGTGTACAGAAGCATAAACTTCTATAGAAGAATATCAGAATTGCATTAGCATTTGATATGATTTTGCTCTGTGTCCCCATCCAAATCTCCTGTTGAATTGTAATTCCCAGTGTTGGATGTGGGACCTGGTGGGAGGTGCTTGGATCAGGGGGGTGATTTCTAGTAGTTTAGCAGAGTTCTAATGAAATCTGGTTGTTTAAAAGTGTGTAGCACTTCCCCTTTCATTCTCTTCCTCCTACTGCAGCCTTGTGGTACATGTGGGCTTCCCAATTACCCTCTACCATCATTGTAAGTGTCCTGAAGCCTATGTACAGCCTGCAGAACAGTGAGCCAATTAAACCTCTTTATATCTTATCCAGTCTGTAGTAGTTATTTTTAGCAAGGCAGGAATTAATTAATACAGCACTTAAATCTTTCCAATATGTATCAGTGCTATAGTTACTTTGATACATTGATGTATCAATGTATCAAAGATACAATGAAGATACACTGATATCAATGTATTACTTGAATTATTCATTGACAAATTATTCCTGAATTTTTTCAAGAATGACCAGACAAGGTAAATCACTGCTAACAACAAGAACAAAAAAGATTAAGGGTGTGGTTTTTTCAGTTAAGCTTATCAATAGTGATATTTCAAAGTGGTAACCATTTAATTGAAAGAGAGTTGAATATACCAAGCACAGAGACCAGTATATAAGCAAGTAAACTTGGGATACACATAACTTAGACACAATACAATGACAGTTTAGCTAATTTATCAAGGAGAAAAAAAGTAACAATTGAAATATTAAACAATTCAATGTGAATAAAAATGTGCTTATCAAGACCTGTCAGTATCAACATGAACAAACAACTTTGATTTTCATTAATTAGAGAGAGATGGTATGATTGAAATATCAGTCATCCAAGTTGATTTTTCTAACTCTGAAAAAGGTAGTATTTTACAGCTGCAGAAAAATTATTTTATTTTTTTAAATAATGAAACATTTCAAGACCTACAAATATGTAAAACATTTATTTTGGGGGGAAGTGTATTTTGTTAAAAAGCTAATTTTTAATTTTTTCAAAATAAATTCTTCTGTTAATTAGACACAAGTATTTTTTTCCTATGGGCTTATTCAACCTAGGAATAGCTCATTGTTTAAGAGAAAACTCTTGTGCATTTCTTAATGTGAAGCTTTTAATGACAAATACCCAAGTCAAAGTGTTGGAGAGTTAAATAAATAATGTAACATATGCCTCCTTGATAAAGTCTCATACTCAGTAATTCTTAGACTGTCTTCCTTTTACCATTGTAAAGGCATTAACATTAGAAATTTTCTCAAAGAACTGGGAAGAATTTTAATATGCCATACCCTTGTTTTTATTCTTCTAATGAGTAACATTTTTGTCAAATAAAAATATGTTTTTCATGAAGAGTTGGCCCATATCTTTCTCCCAGTGAGACCAATGTGACTGCTGAAAACTGTTTCCCTTCCTCCTAAATAGGTAATTGAAATACCTTTATTGTAACTAAGTATTCCATTTTTCTAAGAGATAGAGAATGAGTTATTATTGTCTGCATCATTTTTTTTCTACCATTTTCTCTGTTTCCTCCATTCCCCACTTCCTACTTAGCTCTTTAGAAATGCAATTGGAATCTTCCCCCGCCCTTCCCTAGACATACCCTGCGGGCCAAGTTCATCTAACTGTGTGCTTAGAAGCTCCAGAATGAAGCTCTCTCCCGCCAGGAGACTGCCTCCAGAGACCAAAGTCAATTTACAACCCAAAGTAAGCCTGCTATGAAACTCTCACCCAACAGGAATCTGCTTTAAAAAGTAACAGTCCATTTACAACCCAAAGTCCCTATGTAATCTTGTCCTACCTGGAGAGGTCTGGCCACCTTTACAACCTAGTTGCTGTCAACAAAGTTACCAACTTGACAACCTGGCTTATAAGGCACCAAAACAAATACACAGAACATCCCCACACCTACCCACCTCCTTCCCTGAATGCCTTTCATTCTAGGTCCCCTTTGAAAAACATTCACTTTCTCCTCCAAGAGCCAAGTAATATCGGCAGGAAGCTGTACTTCTTCCCCTAAATTAGCTTTGGAATACAAAGTCACTTTCTTCATACTAGATCTTGCTCTTGTTAACTGGACTCTGTAAATGGCAAGTGAATGACTCTGCATTTTGGTTACATTAACAGGTTGCAAAATCCTCTCCTGGGTTCTCTGACCTGAAGATCAATGGCCATTATGATTAAAAGAATATAGCCAAGTGTAAATATCTGAAATTTCTCAATACCAAGATAGTTAAATAAATGCAATGTAGCATTTTTAAAGTGATCATAGACATTGGTGCCACCATAAAGGATATATGAGTGGAGATCACCATTATATCATCTTTTATTCCATTCAAATGGCCTCAGAGAAAGGAGCTGCATTATGACAAATACAAGTTTATTAATGCAAACTTAAGCCATAGCTCTAACTGCAAATTTTGTACTGGATGTGGTATATTAATTGGGTAGATCAATATGGCTCCTTGATACTGCAGACCACATGAAGTCTTTAATATCCAGGTAAATAAATATAGTTCTTTAAAAGTATACAGAAATGCAAAATAAATGAGCTTTTTTCTTTGGCCTGTGGTTTTATTTTATTAATATATATTAATTAATTATATATAATTATATAATTAATTAATTAATTAATATATAATAATTAATATATTTATTAATATATATTAATTAATATTTATTAATATTTTATACCAAATTTCTTTCATCAAAAATTCCTAAGTTCATAAAGTTCATATTCAAAATTTAATTGATGTTGTTTCTCTAGGCAATGCAGTGATATAAAAGTATTGAAAATAGAATTTTCCCTTTGAAATCAATGAAGCACAGAAAGGAAAATTAGTTTATTTGTCAATGTGTATATCTGATTTGTACAGAGTTCTCAAAATATCAAATAGTTATTGAATGTTTTTATTCTACTTAAATGCATTGTCTGTTTTTTGTGTTTGTTTGTTTTTAAATCAATCTTGTGTCCTTTAAGTATCTTACTATGCAGGTTTCTGCACTTGTGGTTTTTAAAAAAATTAAATGGCAATTTAATGTAGATATAGTTTTTCTCTCTGCTGACCATCACTTCATATGTATATATCTTATGGTCAACTCAGATAGCACAGAGGCTATCTAGTGAAAGATACACAGATTTAAACAGTGGTATAGCATGAATAAGTGGAAAACTTAAATATTTCACCTTTGAATAAATTTAAATATAGTTTATATATATTTTTGTTCATCCTGAGAACTGAATATTATATTAATAGTTTTATTTTCTTATTGAATGCAGCCCTTTAAATATAAGTATAATTAACTTGTTTACATTTTCATTACTACATAACCTATGAATTTACATCAACACAAAATAATAAATACAGCTAAATAGCTTTTGCAACTATTAATAAAAGGAAAATTACAAATATACTTTAAAGCCAATCAGAACATTTTAGTTAATATGTGACAATAATTTGAGTAGAAAGTTGTCAATCAAGGTTTTAACTTTTAAACATAAGATTCAATTATATTTTATTTTGTTAGTTTTGAGGGAATGTATTCTCTGCCTGGGTCCACAAGTGGGCATAGTTTCAAAGGCAAGAACTTCCCAGTGCCATACCTCCACTCACGGCTCCATCCGGGAGACTAAAGGTCTTTGTTTAACTTTCTCACACATGGGAAAAATTTCAAAGATTAATCACTTCACCAAAAATTTAAAGGAACTCCTTTCATAGGACAGAAAATTTGAATGGGGTAGGAATTATTCCCAGGTTAAAAATCCCCTTCTCCCACATCCGGGTGGACCCCATTTCTGGATCCCCTTCCACGACTTTGTGAGAGCTGCTCTATCTCTATATCTTTCTCCCTTTTTTCTCTCTCTGCCTAAATAAATTATTTTCTGCAAAAACTCTTTGGGGTCCAATATTTACTTATGATCCCACTGCACCCAATGAGGTCCTCTCTCCCATTCTTGGGCAAGTGATGGACCAAGAACCTGGAAGAACACATCCTATTGGGGAGCTGAGCCTCCCCCCATGTCCCACAACCCTGTCTCTCTTCCAAAAGTTCAATCATCTAGTAATTCTTTTTTTTTTTTTTTTTTTTCGGTTGTTTCTGAGACAAGGTCTCAATCTGTCACAGAGGCTGGAGTTCAGTGGTGCTATTGGAACAGGGTGGGGGGCATCCTGAGGATGCTCTCTGTTCCCTCCTGGTTTGAAAAGGTTCTTAGCCTTGCTAACCCCGAAGAATGGGGAAAGGGGATCTGGAAACACGGTGAGTTTGTCATTTGAATAAATATCATGGACCAAAACAGTTTTGCAGAGAAGCAATTTATTAGGCAGAGAGAGAGAAAGAGAAAGAGAGACAGATCCCATGCTACCATGGGAAGATATCCAGAGAAGAAATCCATATAGGGACGGAGCAGTGGAATTTTAACCCTTGAGTTATTTCCTCCCCGTTAATGTTCTTGTCCAATGAGAGGAGTTCTTTCAAACTTCCTCTGGAGTGATTGATCTTTGACTCTGATACTGGATTGGCTACTTGGTCCACAACTCTGAGTTGCAGAGTCCCCTCCTCCCACAGCTTTTGGTGGGCTTTTTGGACAAAGGAGCCCAGCTGGATTTCTCTACCTAGCCCATGAGCCAGAAACCCAGACAAAGAACTTTATGTTTCCAGATGGAGGCATGGAGCTGGGAAACTCCTGTCTTTGAAACCACACCCCTTGTGGACCGAGGAAGAGAAGTTTTTCTTTAACACAGTCTCTCGTTCCTCATTCTGAACAGGAAAGTCCAACTGCTATTGGGACAGGAATGTTGATTGCTCTTTAACTACTTCCTGCTGTATTGGGGTGTAGAAGAGGCCCTGTAGTTGAAGTTTCCTTCAGAGGGGAGTCTTCCAGGGGTGCAGGTTGATTCAGAGGTTCATGATAGAGTTCATGAGCCCAAGGACATTGGAGGTTTCATTTGCAGGACCATTTGTAGCTTCAGGGCCTCAATTCTAGAGAAATGAATTTGACAAGAAGGTTAAAGATGAGACACCCAAAGGCCAGAAATGATAGAATGGTTATAAATGGGCCTAGAATAGGGTAGGGCCAGGATGGCCAGTTGTTAAACAAGCTCCATGATCCTGTTTCTTTGAAGGTCTTTAGCCCTGAGTTAGATTGATCCTTGAGTTCCTTAACTTTGTTTAAGACAATACCGGATTGGTTTACAAAGTAGCAGCATTCTTTTCCTAAAAAAAGACAGGTTCCTACTTTCTCAGCTGTTAGTAAATCCAGGTCCCTTCTATTTTGAAGAGCCATGGCAGCTAAGGAGTTAAGCTGACTCTGTGGAGAGAATCAGCAGCTTTTTCCATGTTATCATTTAACTCCTGCGATAGCGTACAGTAAAACTGAGTTAAGGCAGTAATTCCTCTAATGTCACTACCAAGTCCATCTATTATCCAGGCCTTCTTTCCCCATTATAAAAGGCATAATTGGGGTTCAAGTATGGTGTGGCCTTGGCAAGAGAAGACTCTGCATCTGACAGTTGGTGTAAATTGTCATGGGGTGGCACTAGGAAGGAGAGGAGGAGAACTATTAGGCCAATCCATAGGGACAATTGCATAGAGTCTGGTTGCAAACAACAAAGTCGAGAGTGATAGTCCTGTTAATGCCAGGCAGTAAGTTACACTCATGAGTACTTGCTTTCCTGGGGATCTCATTGGAAGAGCAAACAGATCCTCTAAAGGCTCACGGGTGTACCAAGGGTCACCTCCTGGAACTTCAGGCTGTGGAGTGGAGGGCTGATGATTTTCTTCCGGAGGTGTCCAAGATTTCAGCTGAGTGTGAAGAATCCACAAGTCAATTCCCACCACCTTAACTGCCAATGGGGTAGACAGAATAACCAAAAATGGTCCTTCCCAAGGTGGACCAGAGAGCGAGAGTCTGAGGAGAGAGACTCTCTTAACAAGCACTAGGTCTCCAGGACAGAACTCTTTCCTCTTTCCCTAGGGTGTCTTTCAGCTAAGGTCCTAAGAGTCTATTGGTACTTAGCCAAGGAGGTTCTATCTTTTACTAGATCTGCTGTTTCCTTGTCTAATACAAGATCATTAATAAGAAAGGGCCATCTATAAAGCATGTGATAGGGGCTGAGTCCTATTTCCTGAGGAGAGTTTTGAGCCCTTAAGAGTCCTGTTGGTAATAGAGAAAGCCAAGGGAGGTGGGTTTCCTGTGCCAGTTTCTTTAAGTATCTCTTAAGAATTTCGTTCATCCTCTTCACTTGCCCTGAGGGCTGTGGCCTCCAAGCACAGTGGAGATGATATTGTATTCCTAACACTTTGGAAATTCCTTGGGTCACTGTATTTTGAAGGCAGGACTGCTATCACTTTGAAGACAGCAAGGGAGTCCGAATATGGGGATTATATCATTGATCAGGACTTTTATTACCTCTTGGGCTTTTTTTGTGTTACAAAAAAGACTGAGAAAGTCTCAACCCAGTTTGTGTAGGCATCTACACATACTAACAGTTATTGATATCCCTGAGACTTAGGCATATGGATAAAATCCATTTGCAAGTCCTCACCCGGATAATGATCGGTTTGCTCTTCCCAAAGAGAAACTTTGCGATGTGCCAAAGGATTATTTTTCTGGCATATTTCACATCCTTTGACTACCTGTTGGACAGCCTTGAAGAGACCTTTTTTCTGTAAATATAGATTTGACCATTCTGTACATATTCTCTATACGTATATGGAAGGTTTTATGTAGGGTTTTAAGTACTTTCCACTGGTTGGCAGCAGGTAGGAGTACTTTTCCCTTCTCAGTAACTAACCATCCTGAAGAAAGAAAATTATGTCCCTGGGAGACTGCCCACTCCACCTCTTCTGATGAATATTGAGGTCTAGTTCCCCGGAGAGCATTTTCCCATATTAAAGCTCCTTCAATAAGGACCTTCAATAAGGTCCTGCTCTTTTTGCCTCTAAGCCAGCACAGTGATTGCCCTCTGCTTCCTTCTCATCTCCTTTCTGTTGACCCCAGCAGTGTAAGACTGCTACCTCTTTGGGTTCTTCGACAGCTTGTAGTAAGTCTAAAATTTCCTTATAATATTTAATGGGAGTTCCTGCCTCGGTTAGGAACTCTTTTTCCTTCCATATGGCAGCATGAGCATGCAGAACCAGGTAAGCATATTTGGAATCTGTGTATATGTTTGTTCTCCTTCCTTTTCCTAATTTTAGAGCTCGAGTGAGGGTTACTAGTTCTGCTACCTGGGCACTAGTTCCAGGAGTGAGTTACTTTCAAGCACTCTTTGATCACTGACTACTGCATAGCCTGCCTTTGGAACTCCATTTTCCATAAATGAGCTTTTGTCAGTGTTTAGGTTAAGGTCAGGATTGGCTAAAGGAGTTTCTAAGAGATCCTCTTGAGCCACATAGTTCTGGGCTATAACCTGCTGACAGTTATGTTCTTTGTCTGCCCCTTCCCCAGGAAGAAAAGTAGCTGGATTGAAGGCTGCACCTGTGCGCAGCTGAAGTACAGGCCCTTTGGGCATTAAGGCCTGATATTTGAGTAAGCAGTTGTTGGACAGCCATAAGCCTCCTTTAGAGGCCAGAACTCCAGCTACATCATGTGAAGTCCATACAGTTAGATCTTTCCCCTGCACTATTTTAACAGCTTCTGAGACCAGCATAGCCATCACAACTATGACCGCTAAGCACTGTGGCCAGTCTTTTGCTAACACATCAATTTCCTTACTTAGGTATGCCACCGGTTGTGGCATGGTCCCCTGAGTCTGGGTAAGAACTCCCAGTGCCACTCCTGATATATCCATAGCATATAGGGAGAAGTCGTTCCCTGTAGGAAGACATAGAGCTGGAGCCTGCAGTAGTGCCTGCTTCAGGGTCTGAAAGGCTGCTCCAGCTATAGGGCCCTACTGTATTAGATGGGTGTTACCTTTTTCGGTTTCCTTAATCAGAGTGTTTGGCTATTTCACCATATCTGGGAATCCACAATCGGCAGAAACCAGTTATACCTAAGAATCCCATAACTGTCTCAAGGTTTTCAGATAGGGCAAGGTAAGTATGGGTTGGAGATGTTCTCCATGAAGGGCCTGAGTGCCCTTAGACAAGACAAGCCCTAGGTATTTTACCTGTTGCCTACAAAATTGGGCTTTTGATTTGGAAACCTATATCCATAGCTGGCTGGAATGTTTAGGAGTTCCTGGGTGGCCTGCTGACATTGGGTTTCTGAGTCAGCAGTTAAAAGTAAGTCATTCATATGTTGAAGAACCAGGTACCTCGATGTGCAAAATGACTAAGGTCCTGAGCTGGAGCCTGGCTGAGCAGGTGGAGGCTATCTCAAAAGCCCTGGGGTAACACTGTGCAGGTTAGCTGAGAATTCTGGTCTAAGGGGGCTTCAAAGGTGAACAGAAACTGGGAGTCAGGATGTAATGGAACACAGGAAAAGGCATTTTTAAGGTCAGGACTGTAAAGTGTTGTGCCTCTCCTGGTATTTGACAGAGCAAGGTGTATGGGTTGCGTAGAGCTGGGTATAAAGAGATGACAGCTTCATTAATAAGCCTGAGATCTTGCACCAACCTTCATTGTTCATTAGGTTCTTGTACTCCTAAAATTGGAATATTACAAGGGCAGTTACAGGACTTTACTAAATCCTGAGCTTTTAAGTTCCTTACAATATCCTGTAGCCCCTTTTTGGTTTCCAGCCTTAGGAGGTACTGTCTTTGGTATGGAAAAGAGGTCAGATCCTTTAGCTTTATTTGAATTGGGCATGCATTTTTTGCCTTCCCTGAATTGGGCATGCATTCTTTGCCCTCCCAAATTGTCTCTTCATTGCCCAAACATCCAGATTAATTCCTTCTCTAAATAATGGGCAGCAGAGAGGGATTTCCTCCCTGACGATGTTCATATAGATAATGGCTCCTGCTCTGGCTAATAGGTCCTGCCCTTGTAAGGGAGTGGGACTTTCTGTCATGATGAGAAGGCATGGGAGAATAGTATATCTCTGCAGTTACAGTGTAGGGGCTGGGAGAAATATCGGGAGACTGCTTGTCCTAGGACTCCTTGGACAATTACAGACTTGGAGGACAACCGTCCAGGACAGGAAAGCAAAACAGAGATAGCTGTGCCAGTGACCAGGAGGAGATTGACCTCCTGGCCCTCTATGGTTAGTTTTTACTAAGGGCTCAGTGAGGGTGATTGTAAGGTCTATTGCCGAGTAAATGAGGAAATGAGGCCGGAATCAGAAAAGTAAAAGCCAATTTATTCAGCTCCCGGGCGAGGTTCTATGGTCTGGGAAAGAGGCCAGAGAAGTTGCACTCGACTTCCCAGGGCGTGGAGTTTTATAGGGAGTGGAGACGATGGATTGGTTATTGGGGAAATAAAGTGTAGGCAATTTCGTTGGCTACAGGGAAACGGGATGTGGATGAAGCGGGCGGCTATAGGTGGGCGGGTGGGACTTCTGGTAGGCGGGATTTCTGGAGTGCGTGCTGCCCAGGGGGAGTGGGGCACAATGCTATTAGGCAGATTTTGGCAGGGCTTCTTTTAAATTTAGGCGGGGTTTTTCAACGGTGGGCTTGGTTTCCAGTGTGGAGTGGTGACATAGTTTTCAGGCGTGGAGAGAGATGGGCGTGTCCGAGTTCCCGGTGAGGCCACCGGCCTTAGAGTGATGACTTGTCCTGGCACTTGCCCCAGGCACCCTCAGTCCTGCCATTGGGTCATCTGGTTAGCCACCTCAGGCCTTGGGAACCTTTGTCCCCTGGGACAGTGTGCCTTCCAAAGATCCCCATGGTACAGTGGGCAAGGACGAGGAAGTGGTCTGTTCCTCTGGGGACAATCTTTCTTAACATGTCCTGGTAGTCTGCAGTGGTAGCACACTCTGCGAGACTGGCAGCTAACCCAAGCCCTTCCCTCTCCTGAGCCCTTTGGGTCTGCCTGCCTGAGGGCCATGGCTAGGGCTGTGGCCTTTCTCTTGTCCCTCCTGTTCCTTTCAGCCTGTTTCTCCTGGTCTCTATTATAGAACATTGAGGTTGCTAGATTTAGTATTGATTCTAGACTCTGTTCTCACCCCAGGTCCAGCTTCTGGAGCTTTTTGTTATCTAGTATACACTTTAAGGGTGATTTTGCCATGGAAAGTCGCACCTATCTGGAATAGAACACAGGGATGCCTACATCCCTGGTTATTCCTTGCAACTACTAGCCCTGTGGCATCCCCTAGTTATAGCACCATGTGATTTCGTTACACTCTAGATGCGTGATCATCTTCTGGACCCCAAATGTGCAGGGTTTAATCATGCTTACCAGCATCATGAACACACACTCACTGTCTACATGTCCTTACGGCAACCTTAAGGACATGGGACTGCCAGGGTTAGTGGCCCTGTACCAGCACATCCTTGAAGAACTAGGCTAGTCTTAGGCAATGGGTGTCAGTATTCCCTAGCAAGAGTTCAATTGACATAGGCCTGACTATAAAACTGCCCTAGGAGGATAAACTCCTTGACAGTGACCTGTAAGCACAACAGTCTTAAAGAAGGTAATGGCTGGTAATGCACGACCGAGCCCAGAACAAAGCACTTGGGACCCAGACCTTCTCCCCCACCCCATTCTTCATTACTGGAATATGCCCTAGGTTTGTGGGGCCGGTAATTAGCTATTTGAGCCTTGGACCAGGTCTGACTATGGTATTCTAGATGGAGAAGTTCTGCCATATGGAGAGCCAATCCTAGGCAAGACAAATTGTATGTTATTGTATTCTGGCACCACTCAATTGGATTGGGAAATTGCAGGTGACCAAAAAAAAAAAAAAAAAAAAAAAAAAAAAAAAAAAAAAAAAAAAAAAAAAAAAAAAAAGAGTCTTACAGTCTCTAGAACCCACTGATAGAATCTGGCTCTGTTAGGACATAACCTAGCACTGCACACTAGGGGATCTGGCCCTAAGCATTTTAGGAGGTCCTCATAAACATAAGCCTGAGGGCACTGTGGGTGACGGTCCCTGGACTGCCATCCCCAGAGTCTCAAAAAGGGTAATAGCCTAACAAAAGGGGTAATAGCCTCACATGTAGGAAATATCTTAGAAGAAAGAGCCAGGAAGAAGTTTGCCTCATGGAAATCTGCACCCAGGAAGTTGGGGACTGAAAGGCTGGGCATGGCTCACATAGACGGCTGTTACTCCAGTTGGTTGGGCACAGCTGCTGGCTGTACCCAACCCCACACAGGCCCAGCCTCCTGCTGCTCTCCACAGGTGCCTACCCAGCCTTGTCTCCACCACCACTCCTTACATGCTGCCCTCCGCCTGGTCTTTACCTCCTTAACAAATTTGAAAAAAGCAAAAGACAGATTAGCAAGCAAAAGGAGTCCGATATCGCTCTCCACTCTGAAGTCTGATGGACACCTTGATGGCTCGCCAAAAGATGTAAGGGGATGGGCATCCCAAAGACACTCTGAGCTCCCTCCTGGTTAGAAGAAGTTCTTAGCCTCACTAACCCCAAATAATGGGGAAACGGGACCCAGAGGCACTGTGAGTTTGGCGTTTGAATAAATATCATGAACCCAAACAGTTCTGGTTAGCCTTGCTAACCCCAAGAATGGGGAGGGAGGGAGAGAGAGAGAGAGAGAGAGAGCGAGAGCGGCTCCCACGCTGCCATGGGAAGAGATCCAGAGAAGGAATCCAGAGAATAAATCCATATAGGGACAGAGCAGTGGAATTTTAACCCTTGAATTATTCCTTCCCTGTTAATATTCTTCTCCAATGAGAGGAGTTCTTTCAAACTTCCTCTGGAGTGATTCACCTTTGACTCTAAAATCGGATTGGCTACTTGGTCTGTAACTCTGAGTTGCAGAGCCCCCTCCTCCCAGAGCTTTCTGGGCTTTTTGGACAAAGGAGCCCACCTGGATTTCTCTACCTAGCCCGTGCGTGGGAAACCCAGACAAGGAACTTTAGTTTCCATATGGAATCCCGGAGCTGGGAAACTCCTGCCTTTGAAACCACCCCTTGTGGGCCCAGGAAGAGAAGTTTTTCTTTAATACAGTCCCTCACTGTCATAGCTCATTGAAGCATCAGTGTCCTGGGCTTAAAGAATTATCCTACCTCAGGCTCCTGATGAGGGACTATAGGCATGCACCCCCATGCCTGGAAATTTTAAAAAAATTTGTAGAGACATGTTTTGCTATATTGCCCAGGCTGCTTTTCAAATCCTGTCCTCAGACAATTCTTCCACCTTGGCCTTCCAAAACAGGGTTTCAGGAATTAGCCACCACACCTGGCCTCTTTCAGTCATTTTTAACAATTTACAGATTTATATAAAATTATGTAATAAATTACACTAATTTTAGTGTGATGGAAAATATTCTATTAAATAGTTATCCTGATAAATACAGTCAACTCATATTTCAAAGTCTTACTACTCAAAACATAAGATTATATGATGTATTTTTTACTCTAAAAGTTGTGATAACAATTTTTAGAAATAAGATACGTTGATGCATAGAGGTAGAAAATATTTTAGGAAACTAATATCAAATGCTTAAAGCCTACAAATTATTCTATTCACAGCTGCAGAGAAGATGCAAGAAGAATCAGCTGAAATAATATGAAAGTAGTTGCTACTGGGATACAGAAATTGTTTTGGAAGCAGAATGTGTATTCCTCCTATTGCCATGTAACACATTACCACAAACTAAAAGCCTTAAAAGACCATCCTTTGGGCTAGGTGTTGTGGATCACACCTGTAATCCCAGATTTTTGGGAGGCCAAGGTAGGAGAATTGCTTTAGGCAATAGCAAGACGACCCCTGACTCTACAGNAAAAAAAAAAAAAAAAAAAAAAAAAAAAAAGCAAGTTATAGCAATACATGCTTGTGGTCCCAGCTATTTGGGAGGTGGGGGCATGAGGTTCGCTTTAGCCTAGGAATTGAGGCTGCTGTGAATCATGATGACACCACTGCCCTACAGCCTGGGTGACAGATACCCCCACCCTTAAAAACATACAAAAACCTCATCCTTTGAGTATTTATCAATTTCTGTCCATTAGGATTCCAGATATGACATATTTGGGGTCTCTGTTCAAGGTCTCAGAATGCTATAAGTAAGGAATCATTGGTCTGCATTCTTATGTGAAGCTCAAGATTTGCTTCCAAATTCCAAGATTTGTTTCCAATATATTCAAGATGAAAGTATTTACTTTCTTTTGGTTGCAGAGCTGAGAACCCCTTTCTTGCTAGCTGGCAGCAAACGTTTGCTCTGCTATGGTGACATCTAGAGTGTAGGCAGCTTTTAAACATTTTTCTCAATGGCAGTGCCTCCCTCCTGTTATGTGTATCCTTGTGCAATCACCAACTTTTAAGTATACGCTCAATTTAGTGACTTGCTTCTGACAAAATATAACAAAAGTGAGACAATGCCATTTCCATGATAGGGTTATAAAAATTGTGACTTACTGACCTCCTAGGTCACTCCTTTTTGCCAGAACTCTGGTGAAGCAACCTGCTTTGTTGAGTGATGCTCTTCAAAAAGATCCATATTGCCAAGGCAATGAGGGAGATAACTGTCTGAATAGACTGATGAGAAACTAAATTCCTCTAACAACCAGATGATCCATATCTGAATATCTGAAGCACAAAATCTGTGAGATAGCAAATTACGTTGTTTTGATCCATATATTTTGGGATAACTTATTATGTAGAAATAGTTAATATAATGTATTTGAGTTATAGCAGTTATAATATGTTTAATAATTTCTGATTGCTCAGTAGCACGGCACTCTTGGATTTATATATGCTTGCATTTGATTTATCCTTATCAAGTATGCACAAAGGGAACATATTCTTTCTATTAGATGAAAAGGCTATTTCCAACAAGTTTGTGTCTATGTTATATTTGTTGAATTGTTGATCAATTTTAAGGATGAGTGGGTATTTTAGAAACACATGAATTATAGGATATAGTCTACAGGTGTTTTCTATTTTGCTGTAAGAACCATCTACGTCAGAATCATTCGAGATTTGTTGGAGTGCTAAAAGTCAGCAACAATGTCGCATAGTAAAACATGAATTCTCTAGATAGAACCAAGGAATATACATTATAATTCCCCCTCTCAAAGTAGTATGTAATTTTCAAAACAGGAGCTATTGTTATGTATTTTTATTTTAATCATCATGTTGCAAAAGGTGAACAGTTTAAATAATTAGCTCAAATTTTGAATGTTTATATTTCAGATTAACGTAGGTAAAATGTAATTTTACCTACGTTAATCTGAGTAATTTTCCTGAACATGCAATTCAATAACTTTGCTTATTTTTCTTCTTGCAAAATTGATTTCAGATATATAATGGTGACTTAAACTAAGACTGATTTTATCTGTCCTTTTCAAGGGTAAATGGACTAGAATGACTTCTTTCAGGATACTGAGTTAAGAAAATATCTTTAATGCAATCTTTTATAGCATTCAAAAATAAAGGGAAAAGTTGACTCTCCACATTTAAACTGAAATATCACTTAGAGTGCCACCTGCCTATCTTTAATTTATTTTTTTGTTGATTGATTTTTTAATTTTAAATTTTCATGCATACACAATAGGTGTATATATTTGTGGTGTACATGAGATATTTCGACACCAGCATACAGTATGTAATAATCACATCCGTGTAAATGGGGTAGTTGTCACATCAAGCATTCATCATTTCTTTGTGTTATGAATATTCCAATAATATATCTTCATTTATTCTAAAAGGTAAAACACATTATTGTTGAATGTAGTCATCCTACTGTGCTATCAAATACTACATCTGACTTATGTAACTATATTATTGTAACTATCAACTATCCCCATTTCCTCCACCCCAACACCCTTCCCAGCCTTTGGTAACCATCATTCTACTCTCTATCTTCAAGAGTTCAATTGTTTAAATTTTTGGCTTTCACTGTAAGGGAAAACATGTGAAATTTGCCTTTAAATGCCTGACTTAATGTGGCCATGACTGAAATACTTCTGTCATTCTTCTAACCGAACCTTTACTCACCTTTACTCACGAATGCACTGTCATCATTTGGACATTTCCTCTCATCTTCAGAAAAATTCTCTTCACTTTTTCTCTATATTGAATTCTTCATTTACTGGATCTCATATATATTTTGAATTTTATTAGCTTATTTACTCATTTTAAATACCAGTTTAAATAACTACCTCAAATTTTGAATGTTTATATTTTGGATTAATTAAGGTAAAACATGAGTAATTTTTCCGACCCATGGTTTTCTGTTAATCATAAAACATACATCTTTGCATAAAGTTATTTTATTACAGGTTTCCTCATTGAAAATAGTTTTTTTTCAGAAATGTATAATATTTAACTGCTATTGTTTTCAATTTTGCTCTTGCCAATATGCATGCCATTATAAATCACAATTATTTGTGTGTAGATACGTTGTTAGTTTCTATTCTTGTTTTTGTTATGATTTTTCTGTTTTTCTACTTTCAAACCTTAGATCTCCTCTCTATATTTAGTGTTTATACCTATCATTATGTACATACTACATTTTACCCCTTTTCTCCTCTCTTTTTTTTTTTTCTTTTTTTGTAACTTTTAAGTTCGGGTTACATGGACAGGTCTGTTACATAGGTAAACTTGTGTCATGAGGATTTGTTGTACAGTTTATTTCATCCCCCAGGTATTAGGCCTAGTACCCATTAGTTAAATAACTAATCATCTCCCACCTTCCACTCTCCTATAGGTCCCAATGTGTGTTGTTCCCCTCTATGTGTCCACGTGTTCTCATCATTTACTTCCCACTATAAGTGAGAACATGTGATATTTAGCTTTCTATTCCTGCATTCATTTACTAAGGATGATGGCATATTTCTTATTATCATATTAGACATACAGTTGGTCTACTCAAATTATAAACCTTAGAACTTCTGCTCTAACAAATTTTAACTACAATTTCTTTGATACATTTTGCTCCATTCTATCTTCTTTAGTTCCCAGACTCTTTTTTTGGTTGAATGTAGTGCCTCCTGAAATGATTTTCTTCTTTACATAGCTTTCTTCTACTATTTTCTTCTATTTTCGGCAAGATTTTCTTAAATATGATTTTTTCTAAATACTTGTTATCTGATTTTTATGATCTTTTAATTGCTTGGGTTTTCTATGATAGAGAGTTTCATATTTGATGTCTTTTGTTTTCTTTTATAAAATGGTAACTGGAAGCACTGTGTTTATGTGCATGTACTATGTGTGTACAAAGAGAGCTAGAATGGGAGAGAGACATTTAATTACAGAACAGTCCTCCAAATGCATTGTTAGATAGAAAAAGAACTGTTTCAGAAATAAATATTAAAAAAATTTAAAGTTCTATACATGTTACACCTCAGCTATTTTGCTCAGTGTCTGAAGAAAACTCAAAGTTTTTTTGTTTGTTTGTTTTGTTTTGTTTTCTAATTGTACAGAGGTCAGCAAACCAAGGCCCGTGGAAACATTCTGCCCATCATATATTTTTGCACTGCTCACAAGCTAAGAAAGATTTTCAATGCTGGAAGAAATCAAAATAAGGTGTTTTGTGACACACACAATTTATATGTAATTCAAAGCTTAATAGCTAAAGAAAAATTCATTAAAAACCAGCCACGCAGCCGGTCGCAGTGGCTCACACCTGTAATCCCCGCACTTTGGGAGGCCGAGGCGGGCAGATCACAAGGTTAAAAGATCGAGACCACCCTGGCCAACATGGTGAAACCCCATCTCTACTAAAAAAATACAAAAGTTAGCTGGGCATGGTGGCACGTGCCTGTAATCCCAGCTACTCAGGAGGCTGAGGCAGGAGAATGGCTTGAACCCCGGAGACAGAGGTTGCAGTGAGCCGAGATCGCACCACTGCACTCCAGCCTGGCGCCTGGCAACAGCAAGACTCTGCCTCGACAAAACAAACAAACAAACAAACAAACAAAAACAAAACAAAACAGCCAAGCTCACTCGTTTATATATGTCAATGCCTGTTTTTGCTTTACATTGTGTTCTACTAGTTGAATAGCTGTGTCTGAGATCACATTTGTTGCTCTCATTGCTTCACATTGTTGCTGGGCCTCCTACAAGTAACAGTGATGTAGTTACAATTGGAAGGCATTTCCAATGTGTTACATGTTATTGTAACACACTATTTCTTCACATGCTTATTATCAATGCATATTCGTCATGTTAGCACAAGGAAAAATGGACTTCAAATGACACGATTTTAGGCACAGTGCAGTATGGATTATTTTGTTACCTAATTATATAGCAAAGCATTTCAGTTATCATGCAATGATATAAAGAAGACTAAGAACTTAATCACAATATTTCCAACTCACAAAGAAATTGTCAGAAAAATAAAATTTAAGACAACATTTCATCACAGCAAAATTTCTTTACTATTTTTTAAAAGTTTGAGGCTGCAACCACAGTATATTCCTAAGTGGCTCCCTTGTTAGCTAAGCCATGAAAGCTATTTACCTAGGGTGACTTACATAACATTTCATTGAAGAAGCTAAAGAAGTGCATTCACAAAAAATCAGCCTGTTTAAGACTATTAACCTTCCGTTATAACAGTGGCTTTTTCACTTGTGTATATTAGGAGCAACATCATTAGTCAATTAAGAAAGAGAAGGATTTTATTACTCAGTGTTTTGTTTTTGAAGTTCTGAGTTTGAAGTGATTGAAGAGTTAACTTCTGTTAATAGCCTGCATGGAACAACTACAGGTGAAAATATTTTCATAGAAGTTGAGTACAATTTAGTACAAACAAATGGAATTTTCTGGGATGAATTATAACTGATGGGGACAAAATTATATAAACACTTAATTGGTCAAATTTTAAAAGCTTATGACAATTTAGAAAGTTTAATGCCTATGGTGTTCACTGTGTTATTTACCAGCAAGTTACTGCAGAAATTATTTGAATCTAAAATGTGTAATTGAACCAGTTGGATCAATGGGAGAACTTCATTTGATCTTCTGGACTCAAAGCAACATCAGTTGCTTACTTTCTTTCGGTCAGAAATTGAAGCTGAGTATCTAGACTTTCCGCACTGCACAGCAGTTTGATGGAGTGGAAGTGGTAAATTTTTTGCAGGCTTCTGGGCTCAGGAATGTAATTGAAATCTTTACAAAGAGAGAAACAGCGCTCATCCACTATTATCAAAATGGAATGGCTTTGGAAATTAGCTTTTGCTGCAGATTTTGGTAATGTTCTATAAACAAATTCAAACTAACATTATAAAGCCAAAAAAAAAAAAAGCTTGGCATGCAAAATGTATAGGACAACAACATCATTTAAATGAAAACAAATGTTTAAATCACTAGTAATGTCAAACTGCCATGCCGTCAAAAGTTAAAACAAAAGGTAAGATCATCATTCCCTCAAAAATTTGCAGAAGATAAAATTTTCTGAGGTTAAACTACAGTTTCAACAGCTTTTTTTCAGACCCTGATGCAAGTACAAAGGAAATTTCCACATTTCAAAATACATCTAACTATTCAATTGAGGAACATCCTCCTTGCCTGCAATTGGAAGTGATTAATCTGCAACATAATAACTCACTAAAAAGCAAATATCAATAAGAGAATCTGAATTTGACAAGTTCCTTCCAACATTTAAATAAGTTGAATTAAAATCATATGTTCATTGATTTATGTCAGTATTTGTCATTATCTATTTTGTGAAAAGACCTTTTCAAAGATGAAATTTAGAAAAACCTCATCAGAGATCATCATTAACAGATGAATATTTGCAATCTACTCCGATAAGAAGGCATGATAACTTTGAATTTTCATTAACTGAAATGTTACATTCTGTATTAGTCTGCCAGGATTGCTGTAACAAAGTACCTCTAATTGGGTGGCTTAAACTGAGACTTATCATCTCATTGATCTGAAGGACAGAAGTTAGAGAACAAGGGGTTGCAGAACTAGTTCCTTCTGTGGACTGTGAGGAAGAATCTGCTTTATGTGTCAACCTAAAAAGCAGATAGAGAGGAAGACTCTGTTAAAAAAAAAAAAGGATGTTGCTTCAGGAATAGGCATTGTAATGCAAATACCCGTGCCATAGTAAACTATACGCATATTTAGGGAGGTAAATGAAGATAAAGCTTTTGAAAGGGAAAATGAGGAGAATTACATACAGGTTTTGAGATAATTATTATTGGCTATGAGGATCAATAATAAGAAAGGCACCAGTCTGAGGCTGGATAGGCAACTGCTGGGCAAGTGTCTTCTCAGAAGTATTTTTTTTTTGTATGAAATTGTGATGATCTCTGTGCAAGGTTGGGATGTTTGTAGAGACTTTTGTGATAGTTCTCTTTATCAGGCACTTGTGCATGAGGACCCTCCATTCATGAGTTATGACCATAAATTTTTCTCCCTGATGCATGTCTGTCTTCAGTTTTCCCTTTTCATAAACTCACCAACAATACTGGATTTCTAATGATCTCATTTTAACCTAGTTTCTTCTGTAAATACCCTATCTTCAAATAAGGTTACATTGGGAAGTATTGAGAATTAGTACACATGAAATTTGAAGGAATGCAATTGAATCCGTAACTCCCTCCAGCCAGAATAATGTTATTCTTCTTATTCTTCTTATTAGTGGAACTGCGTTACAAAATATTATGTATTTTAATTTTGATTGTAATCCATAATAATTTGTGGAAATGTATTACATTATACCTTATTGTATTATTAAATATATTTGTTCAACAAACATACCTACTCTTATGTAAATTTCTCTTGACCCTGATATGTTCAGTTTAGTGCTGCAACTTTGCTCTCCTATTTATCTGATAATTTAGATTCTTGCTACTCTATGTTTTAAATGGTGATGTAGAGAGAACAGGATTTTTAAACTCAACTCTCCTAACTAGGATTTCAGCATATTGAAACTATGCCAAGTAGACCTGTTATTGTCTATGTGGTGTGTCTGTGTCTACATGTATATGCCTCCACTCAAGACCTACTACATTAGAAATTCTAGGGTAGAGCCTAGAAGTTTCTGTTTCTTTAACGAACTGTTCAAGTGATTCTGATATGTAATTAGATTACATACACACAAACACACACATACATACACACATACATATACACCATTGTCACCATCATTGCCTGATTATTTTGCTTCTAGTAATGCATTCTCTACAAATTTGTGTGGGTCAAGCCAAATTGTGTGTCATAATTGTATCCCCCTGGCAAGCTGTTGGTGGTGGTTAGGTACTGTTATTGGAAAGCCGTCCTGATCCAGACCCCACTTGAGGGATTTTGGAGCTCAAGCAAGAATTTGAGATGATCCATAGAGTAAAGTGAGAGCAAGTTTATTAAGAAAGTAAAGAAACAAACAGTGGCTACTCCATAGGCAGAGCAGCCCTGAGGGCTGCTGGTTGGCTAGTTCTATGGTTATTTCTTGATTGTATGCTAAACAGGGGGTGGATTATTTATGAGTTTTCCAGGAAAAGGGGGGGCAATTCCTGAAACTAGGGAGTTCTCCCCGTTTTAAGACCATATAGGGTAACCTTCGGGAAACTGCCATGGCTCTGTAGACTGCCATGGGCTGTGGGAAGCTCTTGTAGCATGTTAATGCATTATAATTAGCATATAATGAACAGTGATAACAAGCAGACATCAGTTTTGTGGCCATCTTGGTTTTGGTGGGTTTTGGCTGGTTTATCACATTCTCTGTGATCAGCAAGGTTTCTGTGACCTGTGCCTTGTGTTGTCCAGCTGCTGTCTCAATCTGTGACTTAGAATGCCTGACTTCCTGGGAATGCAGCCCAGTAGGTGTCAGCCTTATTTTACTCAGCTCCTATTCAAGATAGAGTTGTTCTGTTTCCAACACCTCTGACAGTATTAACGGTATTAACAGCTGGCCTCTACCATTCTAGTTTCTATCATTATGAAAAATATTAGCAAGCCCAGCTTTGTGACCACTTCTTCTACTAGCACTCCTGATCTGAAGGGAAAGTTACTATAGAACTTTGCAATTCTACTATCACCCCCACCAGTGCATTTCTGATGTGCTTAATGAAGGGTGTGTCTTTTGGGACTCCCCTGAAAATGCAGTACTCTAGAGTATTTTCAAGCTTTGCACTATATATCCATTCTATTATACCAACTCTATATTTTTATATACCATTTTATATAACTTTCTATATTGTTATCTCTTCGTCCACCATCTGCCGCAATGGTTCAGGCATTTCCATTTCACACAGTATAGCCCATCACGCGTAAGAACTACTATCTCCGTGAGTTTATTGTCTTTGGTCCTTACAAATCAATGGCCATGTATCATGTATTTAAGACTCTATTATAATCTACCCTTAAAAACCATGGTTTTTATTAGTATATTAAATCATACCCTGAAAGAATTACTCCCAATTCAAAAACTTTTCAGTATTATGTTCTATTCCTCTTAACAAAGCAACCTCAAAATCTGGTGTCACGAGTACCCTGGCTACTGCCAATACACCGTGACTAAATTCTTGGAGCTCCTTTGGGGTATAGTCCCCTTCTTTCATTATATTCACCTAGGATATTTGTCATTTAACCAAAGCTATCACCCATAAATCCAGAAAGGAAAAAGAGGACAGAGATCCTGAGGAAGAATTTCCTTGCCTTGTAGGAGTGAGACTTCCTTAATATTTTCTCACACTGGAGATTCTTTACTCTTAATAGGGAGGCATTGGCCACTTCTGCAAGTTCTAAGCATAGAAGAGAGTTTTGGAGAGTCAGTTTTGCAAGTTATTTACCCAGATTATTTTCATCTCAGTGGCATGACAAATCTGAGCAGATATTCTTTTTGAAGCTTGATAAATCTATTAAATCCTCAGTGTCACCTTCAATTTTTGTGTTTTCCCACCTCTTGTTATCAATCACAACACTCCTTTGCCCTTCACACTTAATTTTCATTGTTGATTAACTGTTTTCAGTTTTTTTATTATACCTCTGAGGACATCAGTGCAACTTAATAACAACCAGTCAGTTCTGTTGCCCTTGAATGCACTGTCCCAGTTTTCAAAGCCTTATTTATTGCAAAATGCAGAACATTCCTTCCCGTGGAATAATATTCCACATTGCCCAGTGAATATTATAACAACAGGGCTTTCACATTGTGCAGAGATAAATGCCACACCTGGTACGTGGGATGGAGTCCTATTGTGGATGAGACCAGGATGATTTAGTCACCAAATCCCCACCTACCACTTGTTTTTACAAGTTCCCCAATTATGCCAACTCAGGACTTTTGGGAGGTAGATGCTGATATGGAGTTTGAGTGTAAGAATTTTATTGGGGGGAGAATGCTGTGAAATGACAAGGGCAGATGAAGCAGCCAAGGTGGGAAAAAAAAATTCTGATTGTGAAGTAAGTGTGACATAAGTGAAAGAAAATAGAAGGGATGGATGTGGCGGCTCGCCCTGCAATCCCAGAAATTTGGGAGGCCAAGGCAGGCAGATAACTTGAGGTCAGGAGTTTGACACCAGCCTGGCCAACGTGACAAAACACCATCTATGCTAAAATATACAATAAAAAGTACAGCGTGGTGGCAGGTGCCTGTAATCCCAGCTACTCAGGAAGCTGAGATGGGAGAATCCTTTGAACCAGGAGGCGGTGGTTGCAGGGAGCCAAGATTGAGTCACTGTACTCTATCCTGGGCAACAGAGTGTTACTCCATCTCAAAAGAAAATGGAAGAGGAAGCAGCACTGAGCCAAGAGGAGCATCAGCCTGCAATGTACTTCTGACAATGTTCTAACCAACTCAACAGGGAGTTCTGAAGCAAAAGCAATAGCCAGACCCTATTTATCCCACAGTGCACAGTAATTTGCTGGGAGCAAATGACTGGGAAGTGCATGACGTCAACTCAAAATCAGAGGTAGAGTCAAAGGGCACCATAGCTGAAAGCTGTCTGTGAAATACTCACCTCTTAAAGTTGAAAGAGACGTTATCTCTTGAAAGGAGATCCACGCAGTACATTACTGCCACATATCATATTATGGTCTTACATGCATATAACTTTATAATAGCCTCTAAAGAAGCAGATGTATTCATATTTATTTTTAATATGCAAAATAACTGTATTTTATACCTGGAGAAAATAGTAGACTGTAAATTCCCTGAACACTGATCAAAAATGACTTTGTATTAATATGCTAAGAGAAAATTCAGAATAGTAAGCCCAAATAATGGTTGGACTTTATGCACTAGAGCATAGAGCATTTTTAATAATATTATTTTAACAATAAAATTAGTGACTCAATTTTTCTTGAATATTTATTTACTTACAGGCAATCAGATTTACTAAGTTGAGATGAGAATATTTTCAAATGTTTCAGTCACATTGGCTTTTCTTGTTTGCATGATAAAATAATTAAATATAATCTTAGAAAATATTTAATTTTTGGAGCTTCTCTTTTGTGTGTTTTTCAGGGTATCAGAAATTTTGCATGGTTGTCTTAAAACACTGTTCCTTTACTGAGTTACCTGTGGAGTCCTGACAGTTGTTACTCTTCCTAGAGTTTAGACAAATTTGTTCAAGTGCATACAGAGATTGACACATATAATTTTTATAAGTGTAGTGATACATAAGAAGATTTCCCCATCCTATTGTACAGTTCTGCCTCTCCTACAGAGATTTTTGCATGTCACAAGAAGCTACTATTGCTACTGAAATACATACTCACCAAACCACTTAAGCCTAGAGGCTTCTATTTTGTAGTTGAGCATTCAATCAGATGACCCTAGGGTCACTTTTGCTAGTATCAAGTGTAATATAACCACCAAGTATCATCTTTCTATCACAGATGGCATTACATCTTAGAACCATGAAAAAACAGATGGACAACATTCACAGGTGGCATCCAACTAAATCTATGTATCTGGAGATTGAAAGAACCTAAATTTGAAAATCCCAGTGGGAATTCTAAAATCAGTGTGTGTGAGGAGGAACTCAGTATATCAGATTGAGTTTCATAACAGTTTAGGGCCATCATCACTGCAGTATAAAGAAAACAACTCACTGGGTTAGGAATCTGATTGTATTGAATAAAAATCCCATAAATGAAATAAAAATTAATTTGTAAAAGCTAGTTATCACTACCAAAATGTTACAAATATTATTAGAGATCTGTATATACCTATATCTCAGAATAGATTAATATATTTTATGAATATTTTAGTGTTACACCTTTATAGAAGCGGAAACATGTTTAAAAGTTTTTAGAATACAACCAGTAAATATTACTACTATTTAATAGGCCTGTATTAATGAATTGCTATTCTAATTCTATAGCTGCGTATTGTGTTTTTTTTTTCCTGATATTCCCAGGCAACAGTAATCAACTTATTTATATTTTTTCAGTGTAAAAAGTAAGAATTTTCTAATGAATTTAAAATAAAAAGAGAAAAATGCATACTAAATTGTCTAATAGAGTATAAATTCCATGACCATTTGACCATTTAAAGGAGTTCTGAGCTGAAAAATAAAAATGCTTCCAAAAGATTCTTATACCACCTTAGATTCTCAAAGGTATGTGTGTGTGTGTGTGTGTGTGTGTGTGTGCACGTGCATGCACAAGAGAGAAAAGACAAACTATATGTAGACATAATTGTCTAACTTTTGCTCAGTTTTAGTCTGAATGGTAAAATATTAAATTAAACTATAATGAGTAAAATTTCCAGATTATTTCTAGCTTCTAGGAAAACAAATTATTAACTAAATAGAGAAAAAATGAAAAGCTTGTTAATGCTTAATGTTATTCTATAATTAAAAATATTTTCTAGAAAAATTTTAGATTTATGAAGAAATTAAGTACTATAGAGTTTACCCATATATTCCTCTATTCCACACAGAGTTTTCTCTGTTATTAATATATTATGTTAGCATGTTGCATCTGTTACTATTAATGAATCACTATTGATAAATTATTAATGAAATCCCATTGCTTATAATAAAGTTAGCTCCTCTGTGTTATGCTGTTCTGTGTGTTTTGAGAAACGCATAGTGTCATGTATACACCATTATGATATCACACAGAATAGTTTCACCAGTCTAAATATCCTTTGTAGTTTACACATTTACCTTTCCCCTGTCCCAAGCCCTGGAAAATTGTAGATCTACATAGATTACTGTCTCCATAATTTTGCTTTATCCAGAATGTCATATAGTTGGAATCACACGGAATATAGTCATTTCAGATGATTTTCTTTCACTTAGCAATATGCATTTTGTATTGTGTATTTCAATAAATGAGAACTCATTTATTGTTATCAATGAATAATATTTGATTGTAGATCAAAACAAAAATCTCTAACACTTTGTTTAGCCATTCCTCTACTGAAACAACCTATTAGACATTTGGTTGCTTCAAGTTTGGAGCACTTATGAATAAAGCTGCTATAAAAATTTGTGTGAGGTATTTTTCTAAAATAAGTTTTCAACTTATTTGGTAAGTGCCTAAAAATGTAATTGCTGGATCACATGAGAAATGTATATTTAGCTTTGTAAAAAACTGACAAATTGTCTTCCAAAATGGCTACAACATTTTGCATCACTACCAACAATGAATGAAAATTTCTGTTGCTCTACATCTTCCTTGGCGTTTGGAATTAGCAGAGTTCAGATTTTACCAGTTCTAGAGTGTGTATAATGGTATCACATTATTGTTTTAATTTGCAGTTTCCTAACAGCATATGATATTAAGCATCATTTCATATGCATGTAACCTGTACACCTTTTTTGGTGAGGTGTCTGTTCAGATCCTTTCCTCATTTTTTAGTTGAATTGTTCGTTTTCTTATTGAAAATTTAGGTTAATAAGTTATTTTTATATTTTAGGCATCGCACTAGTATCAGATATATGTTTTGAAAACATGTTTTTCCACACTATGGGTATTATTTTCCTTCTTCCAATAGTGTATTTCTCAGAACAGAAGTCTTTAATCTTGATGAAGTTCAACGTACCAATTGTTTCTCTCATGAATCACATTTTTGGTAGTATAACCAATAACTTCTCAACAAATCTCAGGCTATTTAGATGTTTTTCTATGACATGTTTTAGAACTTTTATAGTTTTATATTTTATATACAGGCTGATGATACATTTAAAAATATTTTTGTGAAAAATTTAAGACATACATTTAGATTCTTCTGTTTTGCAAAACAAAAGTGCCTCCCAAAGTGCTGGGATTTCAGCACTAGATTCCTTGGTTTTGCATGGTTGCATTTGTAGCAATGGACACAGGGGCACCAGAAGACTCTCTCTCCACATTTGTTTCCTGCCACTGGTGCAGCCTGTCTGCTTGGGCAGAACCTCAAGCATCCTCTTCAGAGCCCAGCAGTGTGCTTGCATCTTCACTGGAGTCACCACAGTCACCTGCTCATAAGTGGAGGGCTCTTGGGCAGAGATGAGCCCAAGGGGTGCTATGGCGTGCTATGCTACTTTTTCCCCTAGGGACAGCCCATGCTGAGGGCTAGACCTCTGGGGTATCCCTCTGTTGATCTCCCGTGGTTGTCATGGTATAGGTGGATTCCTGGGAATATTTGAAAAAGAACTAGTGATACACAGATACAAAGGCTGAGATTCCCTGAACAGGATAGCGGCCTACAGTGGATGCACAATCAGTATGGCTCCCACTGCCTCAGTTTGGGTGGGAGGAGAGATCAGGAGAACTTGTGGAAACTGGCTATCCCATGCCCTGCCTTCAAGTTCCCAAATACCTGCTAACAGTGGTGCCTGGACTCACAAGGACAGAGAAGCTCTCCAGCAGCCTGGCCATCAGCAGTCTGCTCTGGGTGAGGGGAGCAAAGAGACCTCTGTCAATTTCTTGCTGCTTTCTTTTTCTATGTTCCAGCTTCTTCCTGTAAGTTCTTCAATTGATTCTGGCACGTTTCCTTAAGTATCACTTAGACCATGATCATTCACCTGTACCTTTTTTTATTTTCTGAGAACAGGCATCTAAGGCCTCTAGTCAGCCATTTTATGATGGAGCCTTTGCTCTCCAGTTTTCTCCATCAGTGACTGCATTGCCAGCCATCTGGCCTTCTGCCAAAAGGTCGCATTTGTTCAGAAGGGGCTCTGAAGTTGACTCAGTTCTTTAGTTGTCTTCTATTTTCCTGTGAGGATTTTTTCGGTCTTCCTATACAACTCTTGTTTCAGCTTCTCACTTAACTTTCCAAGTTCCCCTTTCTTTATTCTAATATTTATCTGAAAAGATAAATATATTTTTTTAACAGTAATTTAAAGTTTATTCCAGTTATAATGCAGGTTATTCTGACTTTAAGGTAGCATCACATGGCATACTTCTGAGTCCATTCCCGAGATATTCTGTTGTACTTATCTCTGTCTGTTTTATAGATCCGTGTAATCTCTGGCACTAGGGGGTCATCTGTGTTTGGATCACATAGCAGTGAACAAACGGATAAAAGAACTTTAGAAATTGTTAAAGCAGGTGACCACTGTGATCTTAGAATATCGAGACAAATGCTGCCATTACTGTTAATATTTGGATGATAAATTCTTGTTGAAAATGCAACCTTAGGTGGTTTGAAGGGTTAGTCTGTAGGAAAATGAATTGTCAAAAAGAATACACTGCCTTGATATGGGCTGTCATTAGGTCTCATAATTGTGGCTTGCCAATGAAACATATCATCCCCAACTGGACCTGCAGAACTTTGTGCTGGAGGGTCATGGGCCAAATCACTAAGTTCCTTAGTAATCTATTTCAGCGCCATAGTGTGTGCTTGTCATCTGGCTCCTCACTCTCCCTTGCTCATTTATTTATATGACATATTAAACATATGCATTTGATATGAAATTAAATTTACATATATTTGTAATATTTACTAATTTACATTTTAAATACATTATACTATTATTTTTTATAATGTTCTCTTTATTATTATTTTTGATTAGAACATGAAGTTCCTCAAAGTTGATTTTATGTTAAATATGTTGTTTGTGAGCAAATAGACTTTCAGAAAATAGATTTTTATATATAAATCTATTATACATATTTAAATCTCTATAAATACACACGGAGATATAGATATATATATGGATCTATATATAGAAAGAGAAAACTGATATATATTTATATATCAGTTCTACTGTGTGAAATGAATTTGAGAGGATTTGTATTAGTTTTCTCTGGAAATAAATTTTAAGAAGACTTTAATATATGTCTAATTTGTATTATTTCTTTGGCAAATCATTAATCAAATAATTTTATGCACCTCAATATCATCAACATGAATTTCTTTCAAAAATAATGTTTTGATATTAGCTTTATTTGTTTTCTTTAAATATTGCAACCCATAAAGAAGAATGAAATATTTTTTATTTTAAGTACACTCCTAATCAAGGTAAGGCTGTATTTTTACATTATCTAACCTTATTCATGCTAATAAAAGCACTTACTATATTATACTTAAGAAAATATTGCTTTCTTAACCTCGCTTCCTACATTTGTTACACTGTTCCTACATTTTCTGTACAGGCTGATCAATTTCATACCTTGTGCAGAGGGAAGCAGACCTATCATAGAGGAGAGTTTTGACAAATAGGTACATTAAAGTAAAATAATTCAAAACTTCCAGGTTACTTGCAAACAACTCTGTAAACTCTAGAATAAAGCAGGATGCTATAATTCTGAAATTTAACACCATTAAATTAATAGAAAATACCATAGTATTTCAATGATAACATATTAGTTATATTCTTCAACCTTGAAGATTATTTTAAAAATTCATATCTTCAACAAAGGGAAAGAAAGAAAGAGATTTAAAGTGTATATACCCTCACATCACTGCTATCATCCTTCTTCAAGCTGCAATTATGCTTCACCTGTACTGAAAAGAGAGCATCCTCGGTCCTTCATTTTAATCTTGACCTCTCCATGCCAGTGGACTCTGCAAAGCTGACAAATCTTACCACATCCCAATTTAAGCCTGCAAAAATTTCTCATTCCGGTTTCTATAAGCTTAAGTTTTTTATAATTGGTTAGTTGGGAGTAATATTACCTAGAATTATGTTTAACTGTGAAACCTTATTTGGTCCTTGTTCATTCTTTGCCTGTACCTATGTCTTGAATGACATTGCTTAGATTTTCTTCTAGGGTTTTTATAGTTTTGGTTTTTACATTTACTTCTTTAATTAATCTTGAGTTAATTTTTATATAAGGTGTAAGGAAGGCAAGGAAGCGATCCAGTTTCAATTGTCTGCATATGGCTAGCCAGTTCTCCCGCACCATTTGTTATATATGGAATCCTTTCCCCATTGCTATATGCCGCACTCTTTATATTATTGAAAATCCCCAGTTCTAGACGTCAGAGTTGCTGCATTCTAGTCCTTCAGCCCAGAACATTTAGTTCTGTTTTGCTTGCTTATGCATAAATTTTTCAGTTAGCTGTTACTATTAAATAAATGGCCCAAAACATAGTAGTACAAAACTACAAACTATTATTTCTCATGTTTCTGTGATTCTGTGAATGGGCTGAGAGGTTGTTTTGTTTTGCATTGTCTTAGCTGGGCCTGGATGATCTCCCATTAACTCATTTACATATCCGGGTAATATAATTTGGCTCTGTGTCCTCACCTAAATCTCATTTTGAATTGTAATCCCCAGGTGTCAAGGAAGGGAGGTGATTGGATCCTGGGGGTGTTTTCCCACATGCTGCTCTCATGACAGTGAGTGAGTTTTCTTGAGATGATTTTGTAAGCATCTGGCATTTGTCCTGTATGCTCTTTTCAAATCTCTGCTTGTGGCCATTTTTGTTATTGCCCCCTTGGCAAAAGCAAGTCATATGCCAGTCCAGACTTGGAAGATAGAGTAGTCCATCCCAATTCTCAAGAGAAGTACTGGCAAAGTCACAACACAAAAAGATGTACACGAAGGGATTAAAAGGAGTCATTGCAGCCTTTTTGAAAATGATCTTCCACATCATTCTTTTAGCCTCACTTCAAGTTTCTATTCTTTAGTATGGTTCCTCCTAAACCTACTCATCCCATCTGTAAGTTTTGAGTGACTTTCTACCCTCAGAGAATCTTTTATTATTTTTCTTTCTCCATTAATTAAAATTATATTTATCAGCATATATTTTAGAACTTGTGTTTATATTAATGCTCATCCAGTATAATAAAGTCAACTCAGTGTTTACTGGGCTGGTGATGTTCAATATTTTTTAAATGAATAAATGATTGAATGCTACTAATGAGTGAGGCATGTCAGTCTTTAGTGTAACAAAAGCTGAACATTTTTTTAAATAATGAATTTTAATAATTAAGCATAAAATGTGTGTTTTTGTATGTGTGTGTAGATGATAGGTAGATTTTTACATATCCAGCAAGGCATTGGTTAACACAATAATATTTTCATGAAGTAACACTAATTTATTAACTTCAGAAAAAGCTGTGTTCAGAAAAGAGGATTAAATAAGATTAAATAATTTGATGTAATTTGGGGAATGCGTCTTTGAGACTCTCACTTTATACTGTGAACTTGGCAAGTGTCTGTGCTTTAGCAAACAGGACAAGGCCTGTTAGAGCACATATTTTCTTTGTTATTGCCCCATTGGCAAAAGCAAGTCATATACCAGTCCAGACTTGAACTTTATGACCTAGAGTCTTCCATATAATATCACCATATAAAATGTTTCCTGAGAAATTTAGATTTTTCATCATAAGATTACATAGCAAAGACAAGGGAGGTTTTTTTTGTTGTTGTTGTTGTTTTTTTAGCTCTCTCTATTGCAGATAAAATTCAAAATTAGTAGTAGGTATTTATCTTTTCTAAAATCGCTTCATGGTCATACAGAGTCTAGGACAGTCTTTGCTCTGCTGTACCTTAAAGATAAGTTGAACTCATCTGGGCATTGTGGCACATGCCTGTAGTCATAGCCACTTGGGAGGCTGAGGTGGGAGGACTGTTTGAGCTCAGGTGTCATATTGTTGGTCCGCAAAAACAAATAATCCTATAAACAACAGTGCCCACCTGTTTTAGAAAGGACATTTTTAATAATGTTTAGTTGTGTGTACTCTGTGGTTTCACCTCCAAAATACTGAAATTATTGAATATTTGTTCTAAACACAAAATGGCTGGGTTGGCGGTTCACAGCTGTAATCTCAGCCATTTAGGAGGCTGAAGCAGGATAATTATTTGAGCTCAGGAGTTCAAAAGCAGCCTGGGCAACATAGGGAGACTTTGTCTCTAAAAAAAAAAAAGTATCTGAGTATGTGGCACATGCATGTGGTCTCAGGCACTTGGGAGGCTGAGGTGGGAGGATCGTTTGATCCTATGAGGCCGAGGTTGCCATGAGCTGTGATCATGCACTGCACAATGTGCACTACATACCACTTGCACAGCCTGGGCAACAGAGCAAAAGCCTGTCTCAAAAACAAATAAATAAATGCAATACTTCTTATACTCAAGTGAAATTCTGATAAGCAAATTCTTTCCTTTTTTGCAGTGTCAGAATGTACAGTGTGTGGTAGATGAAAGAGAATGTGCCAGGAGGGACACAGAAGGGCTTGCGTGGGAGGAAAGACTACTCAGATCTGGAAATAAAAAGTGAAGATTTCAGAGGGTTGAAAACGGGAAGTGGAACCATAATTTTAAATATAGGTGAGAGAAGCACATCTAAACACTAAAAAGCCAATACTATAGGAAAAATTATCCTTGAATAGTTCAATTCTGGATACAAGATGGAAACAAAATTTAGATGTATGGGTGTCAGCAAGGCTGTGAAACAGGTTATAAATGGATAAGAAATAAAAAACGAGAGCTTGCAAAACCTTATGAGATAAAATTATGAAAATCTAGAAATATAATCCTGTATCTGGTTACTTTTTTAAAAAAATTGCTCCTCTCTTATGTATGTATTTATGTATTATTTGTGTGTGTGTGTGTGTGTAAAACCAAAGAAAATGCATGTAAAATCTATAATGAAAGAACATACATCCCATTTTGTGCCACAAAATAGAAATTTGATTATCAAAGTTTGTATAGATTGCCAAATATATTTGTTGAGATGCAATTAGATACGATATTATACAATATTATAATCAGTAGTGTTAGTATGAATGCTATGTTTATTTTGTGTAAAAAGATCATTTTTCAGGAAGCACAAGTGCAACTTAAGTATCTAACAAGAGATTCAATCTAGTTCATAGATGTTATTATACTTTCTCATCATGCAATTAGCTGTCTTGTCATTACTCTTCTTCAGAGGATCATTAAACATTTAAATATACATTTTAAGAGCCTGCAGTTTCCATTAGATGGAGGACATTGACATAATTTTGTGAACAGATCACTGTCCCCTGAGCTGGTTTATGTTTGTTTACTGATCTTCCAGCAGATGGTGCTATTGCAACAGATATTCTTGTTTTTGGTTTTGGTTTTTCATGATTGGGGTGAAAGAGGCACCACTACTTTCTCCTTTGTGATGGCATAATTAGTAAGGATTTATTTTATGAACACATTGTACCTCTTTACATTTTTCTCACTATTTCAAAAAAGCAAGACTGCCTAGGAATATGAATAGATATGATTGCTTGCTTCCCGTCTCCCAAACAGCTACAGTCATTGCTCTTTTCACTCTCCAAACAGTAAACTCTTTACATTCTGTAGTCAATTATTTTCTGTTACCAGGATTCTGGAGACAGACCATGGCTTAAAACAGCCTTTAAACAATCTCCTACCAAATCCTGTGCCTTTTCTGTGAAACATTCCTCTGTTATTTTAGCTCCCCATTTGACTCTGGCAGACAGCTTACATTTTGTGTTTCACTGTGCAGTATTCTAGGGGTTATATTACGTCTCCTTCATTTGCTTATTTTTTTAGTTGGCTATGTTATTCCTGAAATCACAACTAATTTGGAGGCACTATCTTACAACATTTTGTAAGACCAATGGTAATGCAATATAACATTTGCACCCAGTAAGGCTTAATAAATTAAACATGCTGCTTAGAGTTTTAAATAATTTTTTATTCATATCCAGATGATAACTTTCTCTTAATACCTGAATTTGTGTAATCATTCTGACCCCCAATTATAGTCTCTATAATTAAAATGTCCTCCTCAAGGTTTACACAATATGCATCATCCTTCCTGTCTTTCTAAATTACTAAACCAACCTTGTCCTTGAGGCATCCTTCCTATTCTCTTTAGCATATTGACCAATCAGTTAATTAATCTGTTAATTAATTAATTGTTACAAACATTCATTCAATATATATTGAATTAGGCCAGTGTTAAAGAGTAATATTTTCTACAGAATTTAAAAAATGGTTCAGAAAATTATGCCTTCTCAATGATATTTTACTGATCAAAACCCTCCCATCTATGCATCTATTCACCACTGACAATAAAACTCATTTAACACATTTTTTTTTAAGTGACAAAGAACAAACCATTATATGCTTCATGATGATTCAAATGAAAATTGCAGGACATAGCTTAAAAGAGGAAAGTAAATTATTTAAGAGAGTAAATTGGATAATCTTTTATAATAGAAACAAGATTTTCCTATTGAATTTCAAACTAGAAAATGATTATTTTTTTCAATTGTAACAGCAAATTTTCTCTTGACTTCACATTCCATTGAGTCATAATTGAATGATAATATGTTCTAAGATATGGTCCAAATATGTCTCATTGATAAGATTTTGAAGTACAATATTAGAATGACTATTATGAAAACAATGTACATAATAAAAATTAAAATTTAAAATATTAAGTGTTTCATATATTGACAGAGACTTAAAAATTTTTAAACACAAAAAATAAGAAAGAATGAAAAAATCAGTTAAATAAAATCTATATTTCTATTCTCAGTGTATTATTTTCCTTGGGCTTCTATAACAAAGTACTACAATCTGGGTGGCCTAAAACTACAGAGATTAGTTCTCTACCAGTTCTAGAGGCTAGAAGTCTTGATTCTAGAAAAATCAACGTGTTGGAAGAGCCATTTTCCCTCAGAAACCCATAAAGGAAGATTCTTTTTTGGCTTGTCCAGCTTCCGCGAGCCCCAGGCATTCCTTGGCTATGGCAGCAATGCTCAAACCTCTGCTGCAATCTCTCTTGTATCTGTATGCTCTTGTATCTCTCTTGTAACTGGCTTTTCACTGGGCTTTCTCCTCTTTTTTTTTTTTTTTTTTTGTGGCTCATGCCTGTATTCCCAACAATTTGGGAGGCCAAGGTGGGAGGTTCGCTTGAGTTTAGGAGTTTGAGATCAGCGTGGGCAACATAGTGAGGCCTTATATCTATAAAAAAAAAAAAAATTAGCCAGGGATGGTGGCATGCACATGTAGTCCCAGCTACTGAGGAGGCTGAGGTGAGAGGATCACTTGAGCCTTGGAGTTTGAGGCTACAGTGAGCTATGATCATGCCACTGCGCTAAAGCCTGTCTCTTCAAGCTCTCTCTCTGCCTTCTGTCTCCTCTATCCTTCGGATATTATCTCTAGGACCAAAACCTGAGGGAGCCTGTGGGGCGGAGCGGGCAAGCATGGCCCGGGGCCTTTCGCTCCTTGCCGGCGGTTTCTCCTCTCTTATAAGGACATCAGATATACTGATTTAAAGGTCCACCTTATCTCTATATAACTTCATCTTAACTAGCTATACCTATACTGACACAATTTTTAATCAAGGTTATGTTCTGGGTTACTGTGGGTCCTGACTTCAATGTATCATTTTGCAGGACATAGATAAATCTATAACACGTGGGGTATAAATGTAATGACATTATGTATTTCTATCAAGACGTTTCAAATAAAATTTTTGATCTTTTTGTACGAAAAGTTTATATGAGTAGAGACGATTCTTGCCAGTATTCTCCTAGTTAAAATAAATATACAAAAGTTCAAATTATCTTTTGAGAACTTGTTATGTATAGGAGCTTTATGTAAATACTATACATATTTATCACACCCAATGAGTGCAATAGGTATTATATATGTTTTACACAGCAAAAACAAACAAATGAACAAACAAACAAACAAACAAAACTCAAGCTTACAGAGAAGTAAAGTCTTCACAGCTACAAATTCCAACATCATTCTCCATAGTAACAGTATTCCTCACAATTTAATGTATGTAAAAATCACCTGAGTATACATGTTAAAATATAGATTTCTAGTCAAGATAAACCCAAAACTATAAATCAGTAGATCAAATGTAGGAAAAATTTAGTTATACTTATTTTTTAAAAAATTCCTAGTTAACTGATGCAGATGATCTCTTTTTAAATTAAAAGACACATCTCTGCACTATGTAAAGATGACTCATAAGATCTATTACTGTTGTCCTAATACACTTTCGGATTATATAAAATCTACATACAGAAGCTAGGTAACCTTGAAGGGATGAGGTGATTCTCATTCCAAAATAATTGTTACAGGGGTTGAGAGTAGGCAAAATAAAAGATGGCTGGGACCATTATTGAAAGTTTCACCAACTTTATCTGAAATATGGATGTGATATGCTTAGTTAAGAGGACAATAATGTGTAAACACCTGCTGTGGAGCTTAAGTATAACACATGCAGGATTAAGTGAGCATATGGTGCCTTAAGACTTAAAAAAAAAGAATTATGCTGTGCAGATAAGATTAAATAGTAAAGACTCATTCAGAGTTTTGCAGGTTCAGAACTTCAGTCTAGGGAATGTTTTAACAAGTAGTTACCCAACTTCTAAGATAAAGCGAGGGCTTTAGAATTTTAGTAAGAAACTGGAGAATGATTTATAAGGAAAAGAGAATGAAAAAATAAATACCAGCCAGGTATGCATCTGTTGAGAAATAAATTATGAAAGAAAGAAGGAAGGAAGGAAGGAAGGAAGGAAGGAAGGAAGGAAGGGAAAAATTATTGGACCAATAAGCAGAAATTGTTCAATACATATAATGAAAAAAATGAAAGAAGAAAGCCTACAAGGAATGAAGCATAAGTATAAAAGCAAGTTAACAAAAATAATAACATCATTTACTGTATGGATTATGTATTATAATGTTAGTTACATGAATTAATTCTGAAAGGGTAATGTACTTGAAGAAACAGGGAATTCTATAAATAAAAAGTAAATTTGAAAAAGATTATAAACTATCATAACTTTTCGAAGGAACAAGTTCACAGGGCCTATGAATGTAAATATTTCAGAAAGTAATAAATAATACAAAAGTTCTAACAACTCTTGATTATATAATACATTTTACATCACTACAGTGACGGATATTACTGTAATATGAGTGGGATTTTTGTCTTTTTTCTGAAGTAGGTGAACCGTGAAAAATAGATTTTCAATTGAAGTTAAAATATCTTGAAGAAAATTCCAGCTTTGCAAGGTAATGGCTTTATTACTTTCATTATATTTGCCTCACTTCTTTGTGTATCTATAATAATATTCATTTTTGGTGATAATCCAATGAGATGATGCATATGAAAATGCTTTTATAACCAAGTGAAAACACTAGACACTATAATTATAATTATTGATATTATTTTTCACTCTGCTTAACTTTTTAAAATATGTATTGTAAAAGTTAGAGAAATGTAGATGAGAAATAGTAATCAAAACCAGAAAAAATTGTATAGCTTAAATGCTGCTTGAGAGTAGATATGCATTACTGTAAAGCCTGGTAATTAGCATATTAAAATGTGTTAAGATGCTTTATTATTTACCAGCAGATATGTTTAGCTAACCTTTATTTTTGTGTTAATCTAAAACAATTCACTTGATTTTTTCAGAAACTAATACCTCTTGAGATTATATGCACTGTGAAATTAGAAACTAGAGTGATTAAAATTATGTATATATTATGGAAAGAATATTAGGGTTATATATGTTAAATGCATAACTACATTTTATTAAAGTATATATTTCACTGAAATCTCTTATGTAATATTTGATTCAGTGTTTGGGCATACTAGTTTGATACACTATTTTCTGTGCTCTGAATGTTTTAGTTCTCCCAAAATTCATATTTGATATCTCCTCAGTGGAATAGTTTTAAGAGGTGAGGCCTTTGGGAGGTAATCAGGTCATGAGATAGATGGGATAAGTGCCTTGTAAAAGAGGCCCACCCAAGGGAACTTGTTTGCATCTTCTGCCATGTGAAGATACAGCAAGGAGGTATCACCTGTGAGAAAGAGAGTGAACCTTCACCAGGCATTAAATCTGCTGGCATCTTATCTTTGCCTTTCCAGCCTCCAGAACTATGAACAACCACTCTCTGCAGTTTATAAATGACCCCATCTGAGGTACTTTGTTATATCAGCCTGAAAAACCTAAGAGGGAAATTGCTACCAGAAGTGAGGCTGATGCCAGAACAAATACCTAAAAATATGGAAGGGACTTCAAAACTGGGTAATGGGTAGACTTTAGAAGTGCATGCTAGAAAAACAGCCCACATTGCTGTAAATGGGGTCGTAACTAAGAGTAGTTTTGGTGAGGGCTCAGAAGAAGAGAAAAGCTAGAGAGAAAGCTTCAGTATTCTTAGGTGTTTCCTAAGATATTTTGAAGAGAATGTTGGTAGAAATGTGGACAGCGTTTCCATTCTGATGAGGCTCAGATAACAATGAGCAAGTTACTGAAAACTGGAGAAAAAGTGATCCTTATTATAAAGTGGCAAAGAACTAGGCTGAATTGTATTCATGTCCTAGTGTTTTGTGGAAGGTAAAGCTTGTGAGAGATAAAATGGGATATCTGGTAAAAGAACTATGTAAGCAAAATGTTGAAGGAGCAGCTTGGCTTCACTTGACTACTTAAAAGACCAGAAGAGAAAAATAATTTAAATACAAAATTGACCATCATAAAGGAAGCAGAACTGAAAGATTTGGAAGAATCACAGTTTCCCCATGTTGCAACAATACACCCAGGGTATGGACAAGCAGCCCTTCCTATGGATGGGAAGAGCTAGGTGCTATTGATCAAGACAATAGAAGAATGACCTCAAACTCATTATGGAGATCATCAGATCTGCCATTCCTATCATAGGTTTAGAGTACAAAGGCCTGGGAGACAGAAAAATATCAAGAGAGACCTGAGGCCTCCACTGGCCTCCACACTCTTTTCCCTTTCCTATACCACCACCAATCTCTGCTCTCTGAATTCTGGCACAGCAATACTCAACTGTCCCAGGTGTGATACCAGTGGTCCTGAGCATGGTGGTGATATGAAGTCTATGGCCCTCCTTGCATGGAATTTAATGTAGGTGGGAGCCTTGAGGGTAGCCCTGTTCCCAAACCTCCACTAGACATTTCCCTAGTGGGAGTTCTCTGAAGTGGCCCTGATCCTGTGGCGGCTCTCTGCCTGGGCCCTGAGGCTCTCTGGGGCATCCTTTGAAATCTAAGTGGAGGCAGCCATGCACCCACAGCTGAGAATCCTGTATACTAGTGGAGATGACATGGTGAAACTGCCACCAAGGTTTACTGCTTGCAGCCTGTAGAGGAGTGGCTCTGAATACAGTGTTTTCTGCTTTCCCCTATCCATTCATTAATTTTTCCTAAGTTTTAGTTACACACTCCAATTCATTTATAGAAATTTTGACGTGGTGTAGTTGTTAGTTTCTGCATTTAAAGTGAGAGGTTCACCAGCAATTTCTTAGGATTTGTAAATAAACATCAGCAGATCATAATGTTATCCTTGGGTAGAGACTGAGAAAGGAGAAACAAATACAAATTTATGTATTAGAAATTTACTTTATTATCCTCTGGGTAGAGACTGAGAAAGGAGAAGCAAATGCAAATTTACATATTATGTTTCCCAGAGCTTGGTTATTTTATCTTTCTTAATTTTTTGCCATATTCTTTGACGAGAGATCATTATATAATATCTAAGCTATCTACATTGGCTTTGAGTTTCTTTATACTGAAAATAATTTCCTCAAATTTGGGCATTTGATATTTGGTATATTTTTTCTGTTCTAATCTGTCATTTGTTAAAGTTTCCAACAATATCAAAGTTATCTTCTTTAGATTTGGGCTGTTACTTTGAGATTTCAAGACCTTTCTTTGGAGGCTTATTAAATCTAAATTGAGTTTAACTTCTTAATATAAACTGTGGGTGCATCATTTAATAGTCCTTCTATACTGTCTTCCACAATGGTTGAACTAATTTACACTCCCACCAACAGTGCAAAAGTGTTCCTGTTTCTCCACATCCTCTCCAGCATCTGCTGTCTCCAGATTTTTTAATGTTCGCCATTCTTACCGGCGTGAGATGGTATCTCAATGTAGTTTTGATTTGCATTTCTCTGATGACCAGTGATGATGAGCATTTTTTCATATGTTTGTTGGCCTCACGTATGTCTTCTTTTGTAAAGTGTCTGTTCATATCCTTTGCCCACTTTTGAATGGGCTTGTTAGTTTTTTTCTTGTAAATCTGCTTTAGTTCTTTGTAAATTTTGGATATCAGCCCTTTGTCAGATGGGTAAACTGCAAAAATTTTTTCCCAATCTGTTGGTTGCTGATTCACTCTAATGATTGTTTCTTTTGCTGTGCAGAAGCTGTGGAGTTTGATTAGGTCCCATTTGTCTATTTTGGCTTTTGTTGTCAATGCTTTTGGTGTTTTGGTCATGAAGTCCTTGCCTACACCTACGTCCTGAATGGTTTTGCCTAGATTTTCTTCTAGGGTTTTTATGGTGTTACAGTGTGGCGATTCCTCAAGGACATAGAAATAGAAATTCCATTTGACCCAGCAATCCCATTACTGGGTATATATCCAAAGGATTACAAATCGTTCTACTATAAGGACACGTGTACACGAATGTTCATTGCAGCACTGTTTACAATAGCAAAGACCTGGAACCAACCCAAATGCTCATCGACCATAGACTGGATAGGGAAAATGTGGCACATATATACCATGGAATATTATGCAGCCATCAAAAACGATGAGTTTGGGTCCTTTGTAGGGACATGGATGAACCTGGAAACCATCATTCTCAGCAAACTGACAGAAGAGCAGAAGATCAAACACCGCATGTTCTCACTCATAGGCGGGTGTTGAACAATGAGAACACATGGACACAGGGAGGGGAGCACTACACACTGGGGTCAGTTGGGGGGAAAAAGGGAGGGGGGGTGGGGGGTGGGGAGCTGGGGAGAGATAGCAAGGGGAGAAATGCCAGATGTAGGTGATGGGGAGGAAGGCAGCAAATCACACTGCCATGTGTGTTCCTATGCAACAATCTTGCATGTTCTTCACATGTACCCCCAAACCTAAAATGCAATAAAATAAATGGGGAAAAAAATAGTCCTTCTATATTAGATTTCTTCATCGTGAATATTGCTTTCATTTCAGAGAATATTTTTTTGAGCACGAATTCATCCTCTTACTAATTTAATTGGAATGCCTATATAATTGCATTCTATCCTTGTGGAAATGTGAAAAATTGATACAAGTGTATTACTAAAGTCACAGAACAGACTCACTGAGAAAATTGAAATACATGAATCTCATGGTTTGTCTAATGTATTTCAAACACACAGTGAGAATTAAGGGGAAAGATATGGGGTAGGGTTATACACTTAGAACAGCATGCAAGTAGAGTAGAACGACCAAGCTACCTGAGTCTTGTTTTATGCAATGTACATATGCCCTATCTCTTTCTGCTTCATCAGGTGTTTTTACTGATGGTAGGGATACAAGAACCAGAGTTAAGGTATGAAAAAAGAAAGTCAGCAGACAGAGGTGACTGTAACCATAACACTCTTGTTCTTTTGAAGACACTTAGGAAGGTGCATGCCTTACCTAAACCTTACCAATTGGCCAGATAAACAGTTATGGGTATTATATGGCCGAAGACTAATGATGACAGGCGTCACTATGGGAGGTTGGTTAAAAACTCCATGAATATTGAATGACTCATGTGACTTGCATATTTACTGTATCATGAATATTTAATATTTTATGTGCATAATTTGGGGTGTCAAAGTTCCTCATATGCTTAGTGAATATCCTGTGTCTTCTTATTCCTTCTGTCCTTCATTTTTATGTTGACAACTAAAATTTATTTCATAATTTATGTGTAACTTATCTCTCCAACTACTTGTGTATATACTTAGACTCATTTGACTGCCTTGTTTTATTTTTTGTTTCATACATGTGTTCCAGTTATTTTTAATGATAGAATTAAATACTATTAAATATATACTAGATACATTTCACTACAACCTGCAGACCCTGTTCTTTTATTTCTATGTATTGATCCAGTAACAATCCCTACATAAGGCACCAATAGCAGTATTAGTCATAATAACACAGAAGGGGAAAGAACCTGAAGGTCTGTGAAAAATAGAATGGATAAATTGTAATGAAAATGAATGCATCATGGCTACTCTCAACCATCAGGTTAAATTGCACAAACATAATGTTGAATGGATGAAACCACTAAACAAAATTGAAATTAGTGATTCAGTTTATATAAATGTCAGAAAGAGGAAAATCTAATTTACGGTGCAATGAGTTTGGTTACTGTTTGCTTTTGTAGGGGATTAGTGTCTAGAAGGAGGGAAACAAAAGGATGTCTGGAATTCTGTATTTTTCTTGATCTGGGTATTGGCTTTGTGGGTATCTGGTTCATAAGGGTAAAACGACCATACACTTTTTTGCAGTTCTGATATTGCCTGTGTAATAAAGTAAAATGTAAAATAAACATCACAACATATGAAATATAATGTTTTGTATGTTTTTATTTCAAGAAAATAATAGAGGGAGAAGGCTGGAAGAAGATTGAAAAAACAAAAACTGTCAAATGGGATCTAATTACACTCAGCACTTCTGTACAACAAAAGAAACTATCAATGAAGTAAACAGACAACATACAGGATGGGAGAAAATATTTCCAAACTATGCATTTTACAGACGTCTAATATCCAGCATCAGTAAGGAATTTAAACCAATTTACAAGAAAAAAAAAACATTAAAAAGTGAAATGAACAAACACTTTTCAAAAGAAGACATACATGTGGCCAAAATGCATATGAAAAAAAAAGCTCAATATTACTAATTATTAGAGGGAGGAATGCAAATCAAAACCACAATCAGATGCCATCTCACACCATTTAGAATGGTTATTACTGAAAAGTCTCTCTTTCTCTCTCTCTCTCTCTCTCTCTCTCTCACACACACACACACACACACACACACACAACAGATATTGGTGAGATGACAGAGAAAGGGAAGACTTATATAATGTTGCTGGGAGTATAAATTAGCTCACCCATTGTGGAAAGCAATGTGGTGATTCCTCTAAGAGCTAAAAACAGAAATACAATTCAAGCCAGCTATCCCATTACTTGGTATATACCCAAAGGAGTATCCATTATTTGATCATAATGAAACACACCTATGTTCATTGCATCACTGTTCACAATAGCAAAGACATGGAATTAACATAAATGGCAGACTGGTCAAAGAAATGTGGTACATGCACACCACTGAACCATAGATATTATCCAGCCATAATAAAAACAATATAATGTGTTTTGCAAGAACATTCATGGAGCTAGAGGACATTATCCTTAGCAAAGTAGCACATGAACAGGAAACCAAATACTACATATTCTCATTTGTAAGTTGGAGCTAAATGATGAAACACATCTACACAAAGAGGACAACAAGGAACACCAGGGCCTACCCAGGGTGCAAAGTGGAGGGGGAGGGAAGCAGAAAGAAGAACGATTGAGTACTAGGCTTGGTATCAGGGTGATGAAATGATCTGTACAACAAACCCCCATGACACAATTTTATAAAGTCCTGTATATGTACCCTTGAACGTACAATAGAAGTTTAAAAATAAAATAAAGTTAGAACTTGAAAGACCACAGTTGTTTCCAACAATAAATGATCACTTTTCAGATTATTAGCACTCTGGTAAATATGGCCAGTTGCCATTTCAAAATTAAAATTTACAGGAAAAGTTATGAAGTTTAATAAAAAGTGTCACTGGAAAAAATTTTCATATCAAAAAATATTTAAAAAACCATATGGTATTTAATTGTTAAAATGCAGAAAAACGGCCGGGCATGGTGGCTCATGCCTGTAATCCCAGCACTTTGGGAAGCCAAGGCGAGTGGATCACTTGAGGTCATGACTTCGAAACCAGCCTGTCCAACATGGTGAATCCCTATCTCTACTAAAAATATAAAAAATAGCCGAGCATGGTGGTGCATGCCTCTAATCCCAGCTACTCAGGAAGCTGAGGCGGGAGGATCGCTTGAACCTGGGAGGCGGAGGTTGTAGTGGGCCAAGATTGTGCCACAGCACTCCAGCCTGGGTAACAAGAGCAAAACTCCATCCCCCCCACAAAAAAATGCAGAAAAACACAAAACTTACTTCCATAAATGATGCAAACATTCCCTATTCATTGAAAATTTTACAAAGATGATAAGTATTAGTTATGAGAAGAATCAAATTTCCAAAAATATTTTGTAAAGACAAAGAAGTATACATACCATTATGTTTTTCAAAATTTTGTTAAAATTTATAATAATTTAGCAAATTTGTTTTATTATAAGCTAATCACACAAATAAACAAATCAATTTTAGGCACTGCTTTTTTACCAGCAGCAGACAGATATTAGACCATAGCCATACTCACACGTAATTGAAGATTGGAAGTATACTCCTTTTTAAAAATTTATTTTACTCTAAGAAATATGGATAAAAAGAAAATGCTAATTTTTAAAACAAGTAGAGAATAGTTCCTTTGAAATAACCTTCTATTTCTGCCCCTCCAATATTTTATTTAGTAAAACAGTGGTTTATAAAATGTTATTGTATATACTGCAAGAAAAATTTGTTGCAAAGTCAAGTGCTTTAAACATTGGTTTATTCAAAAGTAAATACTTTGCTTACTGTAAAACTTATCATCATGTGCAATATGCTAAATTAATTTGTGAAAGGAAATTTATATATATAGATATAAAATAGAACTTATATATATAAATTTAATATACATATCATTTCTATATATATATAATAAAATTTATTTATATATAATAAAATTATATATAAAAATGTAAGCTTTGCTTTTACAGTAAGCAAAGTTTATATATATAAACATTATTATATATAATGATTTATTTATAATAGTTTATATATATACATATATATATATTTATATATAAACTTTATTGTATGTATATATAATGATTCCCCTAAAAATGTTTTATTGGTGAGGTAGAGTCACTTAAGGTTGATAAACTTTATATTTCTTATTCAAGTCAATAGGTAAGTGTTATTTTATAATGTAAAAAGATTAGAAATCCCTAGTAATTGGAGAAATCTCATTTTAAATGTGTAAAAAAAGTGATAAAATGAGCAGAGTAGAGCTCAGGTAGTATAAGAGATCAAAATAAACCATAATAAAGAACTACAGGGAATAAGGTATTTATCTTGTCCCTATAAAATATTGGATGTATATTTAAGAGTCTACCATCATTGTTGATGCCATGGATAGTGTTTTTGTCAAGATAAACTTGAAAAAAAAACTTGGAAATTTTTTTAACTAATAGTAGATCAAAAACTTCTTGTGGTACCTTCAATTTTGGATTCTTTGTTCTAAAATTCTTAGAGCATTTGAAAAGAAAAATGTAAAAGATTACCTCAAAAATTTCCTTAAAATGCAGGGACATGGATAATGCTGGAAGCCATTATCCTCAGCAAACTAAAGCATGAACAGACAACCAAACACTGCATGCTCTCACTTACAAAAGGGTGCTGAACAATGAGAACACATGGACACAGGGAGGGGAACAGCACACATTGTGGCCTGTTGAAAGAGGTCAGGGGATCATGGGGGAGCCTTAGGAAAAATAGCTAATGCCTGCTGGGCTTAACTCCTAGGTGAGGGGTTGATAGGTGCAGTAATCCACCATGACACATGTTTACCTATGTAACAAACCTGCATATGTACCCCAGAACTTAAAATAATAATAATAATAATATAAATTTTTTCAATTGTCTGGAATACTCTATGGTATTAGCCCCAATGTTATAACCTCATCACTCTCTGAGCTCTTTCACACAATTCATTTAATTCACAGCTTCTGAGAAAATATGTTAGTCTGATTTCTGGGACCCAGAATTGTACACTAGAATCATTATAAGTCCGTAGGTCATAGCTATTTTTAATACTTTTCTCAAAAATGACTAATTTAAATAAAAGCATTATTACTCATAATTCTCAAGAAAAGAAGCATTATTTGTTAAGGTTCTAATGTGACTTAAAATCGGTTGAATAGAGTTTAATTAGTTTGCTGATTATTATAATAATCATTCAATACATTATTGCATATATTCTTCCACATGCTCAAATTTTCACTATAATTCTGGTTGATTAGACTAATTCATATCCGTTATATGATAAATAAGCACATTTAGGATATTCATGTTGTGATAATTCATTTCCTGTAAAAAATAATATCAAGATAATTAAGTGACACTGGTAGACTTACTCTTTTGTATCACGAAGAGGGTTTAATTAACATAATTAATTCTGATTTTTAGGATTTGGCATAAACATTTATACGTGTGGTTTTAACTCACCTGTGTTCCATATATTTATAGAGCTGTGTTAGTCTTGTTGAGTCAATAAATATTCAAATATTGATGACATGGGACTTGAAGATGACTAGCCAGTCTCTACTTGTTACAACTAACAATCAGATGGGGGAGTAGGTACAGGAAAATTAATTCACCTGAATAAACAAATATAAAATAAATTTTATATGTAGTATAAAATTTATTTTTATATAGTAATAAATTTTATATGTAGTATAAAATTTATTTTTATATAGTAATAAATTTTATATATAGCATAAAATTTATAGTAATGCAAAAGAGTGATTCAATTCCAGGCACTCTCTCTTATTATCTGTAGAACCTTAGTATTATGAAAGTTTCCCTCATTTTACTTTATATTCTCCATAGAAAATTATTGGAAGATGCCTGGTATACAGAAAGCTCCCAGAGAAAATGTTAGCTATTACTGATACCATTATTGAAGCTAAATAATATTATGGGTGTTCAGTAAAACATTTTGGATATTAGTAAACGTACTGGGAGAAGATAATGAATGCAAAATAAGAATTGTCGGTTGAAGCATGGACTGTCAATGTGAGAAAAAGGTATTTAATTATGGAGAGAATAGGGGTAATATGAGATTTTTGTTTGCTTTTGTATGATATCAAATCAGGAAAGTGTTTGTGTCAGGTTTAAGGTTTAAGAATTTAACTTGGGCACTGGTTTTCATGTGGATTAGAAAGGAAAGAAAGGTAGAAAATATGAAATGAGCACACATAGCAATTTCTGAATTAGATTAGATGAAAAGCTATATATCTGATGATAATGAAAAAAATGAGGATAGCTGGAGAAATACTGTGAAAAGAAAAAGTTACTACATGAAGTTGGGCCTCTGCAAATAAAAAAGGCTTAAATTCATCTTCTCAGAGAAGAAAATGCCCATGTAACTTATGCAATTCTTACTGAAGCGGATCTGCCTATTGTAAAAGTGTTTGTATGCTACAGATATGAGCAATGCCCATCAAGAGGAGCTGAGGACACAGCCAAGACTGCAAATGTGAGTAGCTTCTACCTACTTTCATTTCATTACATTTTTTAGCCTATGGGTTATGCTAAATTTTTAAGCCAAAAATTATGAAATATTCTCATTGAATATATAAATATTATGTTAAGCATCTGTAAAGATTGTAAAGAATTTGGCTAATTTCAACTGAGCTTTCAATAATGGGCATGCTTTTTAAAAAATCTAATATTCAAATTAGGCATTTCATTGAATATCAAGACAGATACACTGAATTTTCTAAGTTGGCTCTTGATTTCAAATTTATCATATATTTTCTCTTGAATATTCTTCTCTGTGTAAGCAAAAATTACCTTTGTTGTAATTATGTTTTCTAAAAAATCAGTGAAAGCATCAATTTTAAAAAAAATAATAAAAGGACAAGTTCAGGTTCAGTTTGGCTTTTTTTTCTTTCTTTCTTCTTTTTTTTTTTTTTTTTTTTTCTTTTTTTTTTTTTTTTTTTTTTTTTTTTTTTTTTTTTTTTTTTTTTTTGCCCATAGCATCTGTCTTCACATGAGTCAGATATTTTTTATTCTTTTTATCATTTAATAATAAATAAACATGAATTTCTGAATGTTGTATGAAACAAGGACAAAACTACAATGTATATTCAATGTATATTCAAAAGTATATTCAGAATTATATTTCCACTTTACCCTCTGTTTATTTCTATTCTGATATCCTGCTCAGTTGTCATTCAGAAATCCACATATTTATTTATGGAGATGGAGACATATTTCATTTACTATTGTATTGTCAGAGTCTACCACAGCACCTTATGTGTGGTAAGAGCTCAGTAAATATTGGATAAATATAATCAGAATTAGTTAATAAGGGGAAATAACTGCCAAGAGAACATTATTTCTTTTTTTTCTATTTCAAAGAAAACATAGTATAAAAAAATTAAAATGAGACTTGACTAGAATGTGTCACAGGTAAAACCTGCTTAATTAATTAAGAACTTTAATAACATAATTTATTGTGCTATGACATTTTCTGGTATCTAGTAGAAGAGACTCATCTGCTTTTATCATTGAAACAAACAAACACAAAAATTAAAAGAAAGAATGTATAGCATAGCTATCGTCCTCCAATTCTCTTCAAGCATGAGTATGCTTAGATCAATAATGGCTGAGATTAGTCGCTTCTGTATTTTATTTTTGAATATTTAGTTTGATTTTGTTTTAAAAATAAGTCGCAAAACTAAAATGTTTGAACAAGTTCTTTTAACTGTCTTCCCAGGTTGTTATTATTATTATCATTATTGTTACTTCTTAGTTATATGTTTAAAAGAGGAGATATTTAATACTTCAGACTAACTGGGTAAATGTGTCTTTGGCATAGGTGAATTTCAGAACAAAAGCTAATCTTTACAAGAGTTTTGTCCTCTGCTTTGATCTTAAAGAACAGAATCTGGGTGGAGAGTGACAGAGCAGAAGTACCACATCTGCCACTCAGGAACCAATTTTCTCAGAAAGATTGGTATAGATGTAACAATGCAATATGTTTTCAAAGTTTTAGCCAGAGCAATTCTATTCTTCTTAAGAAGTAGAGTTCTGCTTGTCTCTAATCCCTGCTTTCAGTAGGAGATAGCCAAATTCACAGCAAGCATACAGTTGAGCATATAATTTATGAAGATGATCCAACTCATCTTTGTTTGCTGAAGTAACTGAACAACATTTGAGTTTCCTAGAGATTTGTGTGTGGCACAAAGAAGCAAATACTTTAATTCAACAGATGAATTATCCGCTCACTGGTTAAATTTGACTAATCCCTCTATAGGTTGGGAACAGAACCATTTGGAAGGGCTTTCTATAACACTTTGGTAGATGCCAGCACAGAGAGCAGTTTGGTGAAGATTTGCTTCCAAACTCTCTCTGACTTTTTCAGAGAACTGCTCAATTGGGTTGTTTTTCCTTTTGAAGGGTTTGTGAATTTCTTTAAAGACAAATTTTGCCTCCCACATCACCAGCGGATTCCTGACAAACTGCAGTTAAACAGGCAGATAACACTGGGACCCTCTGAACTCTATTTTTTTCAGCCTCTCGGAGGAATAAAATTTATCCTTGAAATTCAGCTTTATCATTTGGCACCAACCAACTTCATACAGACAGATATGCTGAATCTCCCTCACCTATTGCAAGTTCCAAAGCATTATGGAAATGTGTTAAGACACTGTTGATTTGTCACGGTTTATTATAAAGGACACAACTCAGGAACAGTCAAATGGAAGAGATGCATAGGGCAAGGTATGCGGGAAGCTTTCATGCCCTCTCAGGGCATCCGACCGTTCCAGAACCTTCATGTGCTCACCAATCCAGAAACTCCTCTCTATTTTTAAATGCCCCGAATATATATGCCATGCAAATAAATTAAAACACCAAAAAACAATATCAGCTCCATGGAGGTCACCATGTTAGATACGTTTAAATGCTACAACAGGCTGAGTGTGGTGGTTTATGCCTGTAATCCCAGCACTTTGGGAGGCCTAGGCAGGTGGATTACCTGAGGTCAGGAGTTCCAGATCAACCTGGCCGACATCGAGAAACCCTGACTCTACTAAAAATATAAAAATCCTCTGGACCTTGTGGTGCACACCTATAATCTCAGCTACTTAGGAGGCTGAGATAGGAGAATTGTTTGAACCCAGTGGTCGGAGGTTGCAGTCAGCTGAGATAGTACCACTGCACTCCAGCCTGGGTGACAGAGCAAGAGGTTGTGTCAATACGTATATACATACATACATACATACATACTACAACTATATTAGGTAAAAGGATAATAAGTTAGTTCCACAGAACAAAAGGAGCATCTTAGTAATCCACCTTTAGTAAACAGAAAACCCAGTTTTCTGGGGGAAATAAAGCATTGTGTATGAAAGCTTATTAAAGCATTTGGTTGACAGATTGCTTTTATAACCTTTGTTCTTCTACATCTTTATGAGAAACATTCATAAGCCTATGCTTCTAAAATCTATAAACTGCTCTTCTCATTCACAATTAAAGTGAGCAAGACAGATTGGTTTTAGCACACAATAACATTTTATGAACTCTCATTTTTTCATAGACCACTTAGCTGTAAACAAGCCATGCAAAAAGCAATTAGACCTTTCGTGGTTTATGCATATACACATAATGGTTATTCAAGTAACACAGAAATGTTTCAAGCAGTTTTCTATATAAGACATGGATATTTAACATCATATGTTTGAAAGGTTCTTCATTAAATGGATTTGAAATAAAATACAAGATAATTCAGAATGGTGAATTTCTGTATTTTTCAGAAATTTTTTCAACATATAATAGCAAACAAGTAAAAAACCTGTTGAATTTTCTGTTACTATCTTACAGTGTTTTAAGTCTATTGTGTTATGTTCAATATTTATTCTTAAGTATAGATAAAAGATAAAAAATGAAGATTATATTTAACTCTAGTGCCAGTATAAAAATTGTAGTGTCAGTATTTGTACAGTACTCGTATCTTATTTAATGTCCTCACTTAAATTTTTCTTACTGTTCCATTGCTATAAGTGACAAAAATCTGGTCCTGGAACCAAGGTAGAATTTCAACACACATTGAGTTGTAAAATTTCTTTAATATCCCTTAATCTGAAACAATTCCTTGGATTTTTGTTGTCTTTGATGTCCTTGATATTTGTGGGATGTTCCTCTATTTACTTATTTGTATGATGTTTCTTCATGATTAAATTCAAGTTAGACATTTTTGGCAGTGTTACAAGATAAAATATTTCATCTTTCTCTGAGTATAATTATTTCTATTTATCCTATTACTGGTGAGGTTAACTTGTTTTGTTGAGTTTAGGTAGTGTATGACTTCTGCTCTTCACTATTACTATCTTTCCATTTGTAATTAATAAGTAATTTGGGCAAGTACTATTATGATGTTATGACCAAGACTCATGATTTATTTTAACATCCTTAAGAAGCATCAACATAAATTTCTGAGAGGATTATGGCCATTATACAATTAACTAAAGAAACATTAAGACTCACGTTGAGTAGAGGTAAAGAGCTGTGCAGTGAAGGATCTTCAGTGACAGGAGTGAAGCCAAAGCATGTTGACAGATGCAGAGCAGGTGGAATATTTATTGAAGAAATAAGAATTTTTTTCTTCTGTTACTCTATTTTCTGTAAAAATAGATGGCAGAATATCAGCTTGATGCAAGGGGTAAGGCGATGTTAGATGTTTGAAGAGAGCAAACATTCATATTGGAAGTATTGAGAGTTCAAATACTGGAGGGAAAATAGGAGAAATGCTTAGTAGAAATTATAAATTGCATAAGATACATAAGTATCTCAATTCACATAAAATGAAAAAAGTGAGTACAGCTGATTAATTTTTTTTTCAATTATATACTTCTTGCATAAAATCGCTAAATAGGAAATTGCCTGGTTTTAATCATTAAAATTAGAGCATCACACACTGGGGTCTGTTGAGGGTAAATAGGGGAGGGAAAGTGGGGGGTTGGGAGTTGGGAAAAGAAAGCATGGGGAGAAATGCCAGATATAGGTGATGGGGAGGAAAGCAGCACATCACACTGCCATGTGTGTACCTATGCAACAATCTTGCATGCTCTTCACATGTACCCCAAAACCTAAAATGCAATAAAATAAATAAATAAATAAATAATAAAATTAGAGACTAGAGATTTTTCCAGCAAGTATAAGAAATGTAGAGCAGGGAAAAAAGTAACAAAGCCCTGTCCTTATGTTGGGTAAAGAAGAAAGAAAGAAAATGATAGGTGTGGTGAAATTTAGAAACTGGTAATGTCAGCAAATTAGATGATGCAAAGTGTTGGAACGATATCTGGAGTGAGATTATTGGAGTAAGTAATCTTGAAAAATAGATGAATGCAGTCAGTAGCTAAATGTTTTAAGTAATTCTGGATGTGGGATGTATTGATAATAAGATATATATTATATATATATACACACACACAAGTGCACACATGTGCACATACTAGTGTACCAGTGTGCACTGTGGGGTAGTGCAAATTAATAAAATAGGATGTGGATGTTATGATGACATTTTTTTCTTGAATGAGAAGTGATATATATCCTGTCAGTCTCTGAGGTAGGGAGGAAATCAGTCTCACCAACTCACCTGCCTGTCTTACAGCTGACTGAGTGAGACAATATATATCCATCATCTAATAGGACTCAGAGAAGTATCATTCTGAAGCTATAACCAACATTGTGCTAGTATTCTTCTTTATCATAACTCTTATTCCATGTCCACAGAATATTTGTTGAAATCTTCCAATTGAAGTCAGGAAAAGTTCTGCTGTTGTCATTATGCTATAACCTGAAATTAGTTACCTCTGTAAAGGCTAGAAGAAGACTATTTATCCACTAGCCACTACTATCTCCTATCCCACATCCATAAAATATTAACATAGTGATCATGGGAAACCCCAAAATATAAAAAAGAGATCCTCAAAATTGTGCTTATAATTGAGAGAACAAACATGTAATAAATAAAAGTGTTTTGTTATAATAACTATTATTGTCTTATTTAATTTTGGCTGCCATAGCAAAGGATCATAGACTACATGGCTTATAAACAACAGGAATTTATTTCTGAGTTCTAGAGGCTGGAAGTCTGAGATCAGGGCACCAAAATGCTCAGATTCTGCTGAAGCTCTTTTTCTGGACTATATATTGCAGACTTCTTATTGCATATTATATCTCCTCTTGTGGTAGAAAGAGGCCTCAAGAATTCTCTGGATTTTTTAAAATGAAGACACTAGTCCCATTCATGAGGGCTCCACCATAGAAAGTAATTTCTCTCCAAAGACTCCATCTTCTAAAACTATCACATTGCGATTAGGATTTCAATATATGTTTGAAGATGACACAATTATTCAGTCCATTGCAGTTAACATAATTTTTCTTTTAGAAATTTAATTGCACTATTTGAAAGATTTCAGGAAACATATGAGAATAAAGAATACACCCATAGTAACAAATCTTAGTGAAGATTAAAACCGTTATTAAATAAAAGAATAGAGAAGTAGATTGTATAATCCCAGGGGGTTATGCAACTAATAAACTATAGCTATATTCACATCATAGATAAATGTCACAAATGTTCATAGGGAAATGTACACAAGTCATAAGTATACAGCTTAGTGAATTATTAAAGTGTAAAATAGAAGATTAGCTCACCAATTAAGAAAGAATAAGTAAAAAGGGTATTTGAATTATTGCAAAGTAAATCTTCAGTGAAGTAACACATTTTCCCAGTGAGATAGGCACAGACATTAAAGGTGATGAAGAGAAAGATGAGATAAGTAGGCACTCCACACATTTTACTTGCCATATACCCATATACCCATTTGTGATAATGGGTTAGTCACCAGCAACCAGTTCTTTAAATCTTCACAGCCTATGACTCACCAATCTCACTTCTTGGAATAGATTTTGTAGATGTATTTACACATATTTTTTAAAATAATATCAAAATAAAATATTATATCTATATAATATGTAAGGTTATATATATATAGCTTTATATAATAGTTCATTTTGCTATTATAAATTTTGTATCTATTAAAATTGTGATAATTGAATAAATTATATACACAGAAAAATAAAATAGCTCTCTTAAAAAGATACACACATAAAATGTGAAATACGTTTCATTTGGTATAGTGTATATGGCATGTTTAATTGTGTGCTTTATACTTTCAGTTTGTATTTGTGAATTATGGATTGTTTTCTTGATCAATTTAGGTTTTCCTTTATTTCAAAAGAACATGCTGTAGCACTTATTTCTCAAAGTGTTCATTTTTAACTGTATTAATTTATTAGTAAATTTCTTTATTTTGTGTAGGTAATACCTTTCTTTTAGGTAAGTTATGCCTCTTTCACATAAATAAATATCACTTTATTTTTGAAAACTCTCCTATTTTCTAAGTTACATGTTTATTTTATTTACTTGGTTTTTAATTATTTTCTTAAACAAATTTTAAAAAATATTTTTATTAAGATGGAGTATCATTCCATCTTAATAAAATTAATTAGCTCTTAATTTGTTTTTTAAATGTTAATTATATATTTATAGCATTTATTTCAATATTTTAAAATTTATCCAGTCTCTCAGCTCTTTGCTACATTTAATTAATGTATTTCAATATAACTATTAATATGATTGTTGTGGTGAGGATCCTTAAGACCATACCCAAGTTTGATAATTCACAAAGAGGATACACAGGACTTAGAATATATTCATACTTATTGCTATTACTTATTACAGTGAAAAGATTCAAAGCAAAATCAGCAAAATAAATAGATGTAGGATAAATTCTAGAGGAAAAAAGCTGCATGCTTAGAAAGAGTATTCTCCTATTGGAGTTACACAATGCATGCTTAATTCCTACAACAAATGTTCTGACAACACATGTTGTAGAGACTCAATGTCCATGGTTTTATCAGGGTCTAGTCATGTAAAAACCTTATGCCTAACACATATGAAATATCAGACTTAAAGAAATTAGATGTTCAGAATAAGCCATATTGTTTTTATGAATATTTCAGGTAAGGTGAGCCATTCTTTTTAGTTCTGAGAATAGTGGGAACTTTCCCAAAATCCAGGTTACCAGACAAGAGGCAACGTTGCCAGCAGGTCTTTATAAGGACAACAAACTCCGGCCTTCTATGTTAACCCCTTTCTAAGCAGCCACACCTTTGGCCCTTGGCCATCATTTCCTTACATCATGGCTTCTTTTCTAGATTGCATATTTCTATGATATTAGTTTAATTATTTAAATAATCAAATTTACAGGATGATTTCACTCTTAATGAATTACAGCACACTGCCACATGAGAAATACTCCAGCAATTGTGAGACAATGCATAAAATAGTTAAGACCATTTGTAATCTTCCCTTGGCAAGGTTCAATAACAAAACCTTCAAAATTTCTCAATGGCTTTACAATAATAATTATATTTTTCATTGATGACACTTTTGGCAGCTAATAGTAAGCTACAGTTCTTTGCTTCTGTGTTTATTTAGTTTATCTATATGCAACGAGATAAAAAAGCAAGAGAGCAGGCAAAAAACAGCCATGGATGTAAAACCTGTTGCATTTATCACTTCTGCTCATATGCAGTTGGTTAAATCAAGTCACGTGGTGAAGCCCAGCACTAATTCTGGAATGGAGTTTACTCTTCTAATTGGAGAAGGCTGTATCATGCAACAACAGAAAGGAAAGTCAATCTTTTTGTGAAAAGAATTAGTGAATAAGTGGAAACGGTTGCACCACTAATATTATATTTCCTATTTCCACGATGGTCCAAATGTTTTACATATGTTAAGATGAATTGTTTACCTTGTTTCAAAGAAAAGCATAGTTTAAATATTCCTTAAATATTTAAAATTGTCATTTAGTTAATTTAATTGTGCCTATAATTTTTAATGTATCAATCTAATATTCAGCAATTTATATCACAAAAGAATATGCACCTAGACTTTAGAGATTTTAGTATAATCTCCAGTATTTATGTGTAGACTCTGCTAAAGTTACATATATTCTGTTCATTTCACTGTATTTTTACACATACTTACATATATACCGATCATAAAAGTATTCAGTCACATTGGAGGCTATATGCTATAATTGCACCTATGGGAAAATATGTTGTTCATCAAAGCAAAATATGAAAGCTATTACTTGCTGCTGCAGATTGAAAACTTCACTTGATAATGTATGGCTATGAATAATGGAAACAATGTTAACTACAGCAATACATTTGTTTATGAATATATAGAACATTTTATATAAGATCTAGAAATTAATGTTATGTTTATTTATATTTTTCTGAGTTCTTTATAAAGTTGTGATAATAAATAGGATTTTTTGTAAGTTAAACTAATTTGTAGAAAATACTTGGATCATTGTATGAAAATAATACATATTTAGCACCAATATGTGAATTTTTATTTTATCTACATAAAATACATCAATACTTAAGGAAAATTCCAACATTATTCTTTATTACATAATATTTACTTAGTACGATCAAAGATATTTATCTTGAATATTAACTTTTTAAGCACACACAGTTCAATATCAAAAGTTCTTCTAAGTTTTCACAACATTTGACTAGAGATGTTAAACATCTGAAGAAAGATAAATTTTGACTTGGGAATGAAAAAACAAGCTTGAAAATAGAAAAACTAAAATGTGTAGGATTTTGTAATTTACTGTATAGCAAAGAAAGTCAATAATAATTTGAAAAGTTACGGCCGTATACAGAATGGAGGATAAGCTATGGCCGTATACAGAATGGAGGCTGTGTACAGAGACAAGGAACAAAGTAGAAGAAAGATTTACTGGAAAATCAAGATTTGAATCTTCCTACTTCAAAATGATGACAAAAACCTAATTTTTAAAGTTTTAAGTAAATGTGTATTAACCACAGAAACTCATACTCAGTGCAATCCTATGAAGACAAAAATATCTGCCTTTTAAGAATACATATTCTTGCATTAATACAAAATTCATTGATACCATGGATAAAAAACTGAAACAAAAGTCTTGTGATTTGATTTGTTATCAATGCCTATTAGAATAAATAAGGACACTAAAATTTATAAGAAGTCATTTTCCTATCAATCCAGATTTGCATATTAATAGAAGTAAAAGAAACTTCATACAGATAATATATCATAATATATTATCTGACAATATAAACTGATTATACGTAACAGAGAATATTTTTTCTTACTCTTTTTTTTTTATTTTCTGTCCCTTTCCAACATTCTTATGATCATTTCCATAGAATTAAATTTATTTCAATGTGGCTCAAGATATGAACTATCTTAAGTACTAAATTCAAATACGAAATAAAATTTGCCTTGATATTCATTACCAGGAGAGGTTTCCTAAATCTTGGTAGCTGTCTGAATCAACCCCTGATTCCCACTGTTTTTCTCTGATCCAAGACAAACATCCTTAGCTGCTATAGATTACGCTTTTGATGACTCCAAATCATTATATTTTGGGGAAATTCACTTCCAATATTTTAAAAATTATCATCTGAGCATGTTAATATAGTGGAGAGGATTAAACTTATCTGTTGCCATTAATTTCATGGAAATGAATTTGGAAATTTATCTGAAAACGTAAGGATGCCACTGTTGGAAAGCACTTGTCTTTTCTCTGATAAAAAACTTAATTAAAACATTATTCTGCCAGCATGTTTGGCTCTGTTTGATGTTCATGTAATTATATTATTTGGATATGATCAAATTATGTGCCAAAAACCAAGGTAGGCAAGTGAGGAGAGTAGAAAAACAATTTAAACAACTTAAGTCAGAATTTTTTTAGGGTAATTACCATTAATCTGATTTTCAGCAATTATATAATGAATTCATTTGAAATTTTCTAAGAGGTTTGAGCAGACTTCCTTCTTTGATAGGGCATATGAATGTGAAAGTGAACATGACGAATGGGCTTTTCTATACAGCTGACTTCAAGTAGCCAATTTTGTGACCTTGAAAAACTGGCAGGTAAGGTTCCAGATAAAAGGAAAATAAACCTAGATTCATGAGGAAAAGAGAAAAAACAGTGTAAATAACTTGTAGTTATCACATTACCAAGCTTCTACATGTATTTAAAACAGTAGATTATATATATATAGCTTCAAAAATTACTACTTAAGAAAGATTAATGCAGAAGGAAAAATAGATCAAACTGAAGATACAAACAATATTCAACTTAAAGGAGAACACTTTTGCATAACAAAATAAGATTCTCATATGTTTGTTGGCCTCACGTATGTCTTCTTTTGTAAAGTGTCTGTTCATATCCTTTGCCCACTTTTGAATGGGCTTGTTAGTTTTTTTCTTGTAAATCTGCTTT
>NW_016107332.1:9688013-9763573 GCF_001604975.1 Cebus imitator
CTGGGGGGGGATAGCAGGGGGAGAAAGCCACATGTAGGTGATGGGGAGGAAGGCAGCAAATCACACTGCCATGTGTGTTCCTATGCAACAATTTTGCATGTTCTTCACATGTACCCCCAAACCTAAAATACAATAAAATAAATAAATGGGAAAAAAAAATAAGATTCTCAATCTATTCTTTAAACAAAATTAATTTCCTGAGTTGTGAAAATTGTACAAACTAGTATTTCTCAAACACAGCATTTATTAGACATAACAAATTACATTTTACTTAAGAATAGGCACAAGATAACGTTTATCTTTTTAAAGTGTGTAGTATGAAATTGTGTTATTTAACTGAAGATTTCTTTTGTCTATAAAACTTAGCATTTAGATAAATAATGATGCTAGTACTCCAGTTGTTGCCACTTAGAAGCTGTTTCAAAGAGAAATTACTTTTTCTAAGTTAATCGTTAGAAATATATGCTAGCAAAGCAAAATAAGTACCAAATAAGATTTTGCATTTTAAGCAAAAAGAGAGATACACTTTAAAAATAACCTTACCATCATTTTAAATTGCCCACTTTACACTTACATGATTTTGCCTTTGGGAAGACACAAGATGAAACGTATGTTTCTAGTGGTGTACACACACACGCACACACACACACACACACACACAAAATGTTGTTTTAGAAAGATGTTTTTGCAGATGCAGGGGAAGAGAGAAAGATTTAGGATGTGCTCTGGCCAAGCAGCTCAAAAATTACTCTATCGCAGATTTGTAAGCATTCCTACCAAACCCACTGTCACTGACCTTGTAGTTATGTGTAATAGATAATGAAAAAACATCTGTCTATTGCAGCAATTTGCCAAGAGCACACTGTAACATATTATTTTATTTTACTACACTTAAAAATGAAATAATAAACAGTATTTCCGAATAAAGTTTATTTTTTTTCTGCAATGTTTGAAATGAAGGATTATATGAATATCTTGACAAAATCAGTTGTGGAAATACTAAATTTTGCAGTTTATAATGAAAAAACTAAATGACTGTTTTTGGTGGCTTCAAAAAATAACAAGACAGATAAAAACAAAAAAAATAAGGTTAGTTTTGATTACTCTTTCATATCTACTTATCTCAAAAAATAAATAAACTTTTTTTCAGATCAGTTTTATGTTTACAGAAAAATTGAGCAGAAAGTAGAAAGACTTCGGTATACTTTCTGTTTCACTGCACTTGGTTTTCTCTATCATTGACATCTTGCATTGGTGTGATGCATTTGTTACAACTGAAACAACAGTGGATGGACACAGTGGTGCATGACTGTAATGCCAGTATTTTGAGAAGCCAAGGTGGATGGATCACCTGAGGTCAGGAGTTCAAGACCATTATGGCCAACATGGTGAAACCCCGTCTCTAATGGAAATGCAAAAGGAGAATTCCACCAAGATTGCAAAATAGGAACAGCTCCAAAGTGCAGCTCCCAGTGAGAGTGATGCAGAAGGCGAGTGATCACCACACTTCCAACAAAGATAACAGTTTCATCTCAGTGGGACTGGTTGGACAGTGGGCGTAGCCAAAGAAGGACAAACGGAGGCAGAGTGGGGTGCTGCCTCACCTAGGAAGTGAAACTGGCACTAGCCAAGGGTGCCCTCTCTCACCATTCCTATTCAACACAGTATTGGAACTTCTAGCCAGAGCAATCAGGCAAGAAAAAGAAGTAAAAGGTATTCAATTAGGAAAGGAGGAGGTCAAATTGTCTCTATTTGCAAACAACATGATTGTATATTTAGGAGCTCCCATCATCTCAGCCAAAAAACACCTTAAGATGATAAGCAACTTCAGCAAAGTCTCAGGATACAAAAATCAATGTGCAAAAATCACAAGCATTCCTATACACCAATAACAGACTAACAGAGAGCAAAATCATAAGTTAACTCCCATTCACAATTGCCACAAAGAGAATAAAATACCTAGGAATACAACTAACAAAGGAAGTAAAGGACCTCTTCAAGTAGAACTACAAACCACTGCTCAAGGAAATAAGGGAGGAAACAAACAGATGGATAAACATTCCATGCTCATGGTTAGGAGAATCAATATCATTAAAATGGCCATACTGCCCAAAGTAATTTATAGATTCAATGCTACCAATTACCTTCTTCACAGAACTGCATAAAAACACCTTAAACTCCATATGGAACCAAAAACAGCCCACATAGCCAAGACAATCCTAAGCAAAAGCAACAAAGCTGGAGGCATCATACTACCTGACTTCAAACTATACTACAAGGCTACAGTAATCAAAACAGCATGGTACCAGTACCAAAACAGAGATATAGACCAGTGGAACAGAACAGAGGCCTTGGAAATAACACCACACATCTACATCCATCTGATCTTTGACAAACCTGATAAAAACAAGCAATAGGGAAAGGATTCCCTATTTGAAAAGGGACGTTGGGAAAACTGGCTACCCATGTGCAGAAAGCTGAAACTGCATGCCTTCCTTTTACCTTACACAAAAATTAACTCCAGATAGATAAAAATTTAAACATAATACTTAACTCTGTAAAACCCCTAGAAGAAAACCTAGGCAATACCATTCAGGGCATAGGCATAGGCAAGGACTTCATGATTAAAACACCAAAAGCAATGGCAACAAAAGCCAAAATAGAAAAATAGGATCTAATTAAACTTAAGAGCTTCTACATAGCAAAAGAAACAATCATTAGAGTGAACTGGCAATCAACAGAATGGGAAAAAATTTTGCAAGCTACTCATCTGACACAGGGCTAATATCCAGAATCTACAAAGAACTAAAGCAGTTTTACAAGAAGAAAAAAGAAATCAAATAGTTGGCAAAGGATATGAACAGACACTTTTTGAAAGAAGACATTTATGCAGCCAACAAACATGAAAAAATCCTCTTCATCACTGGTCATTACAGAAATGCAAATCAAATCCACACTAAGATACCATCTTATGTCAGTTTGAATGGTGATCATTAAAAAATCATGAGACAACAGATAATGGAGAGGATGTGGAGAAATAGGAACACTTTTACACTGTTGGTGGGAGTGTAAATTAGTTCAACCATTGTGGAAGACAGTGTGGCAATTCCTCAAGGATCTAGAAATAGAAATGCCATTTGACCCAGCAATCCCATTACTGTATATATACCCAAAGGATTATAAATTGTTGTATTGTAAAGATACAAGCACTCATATGTTCACTGAGGCACTGTTTACAATAGCAAAGACCCAGATCCAACCCAAATGTCCATCAATGATAGACAGGATTAAAAAATGTGGCATATATACACCATGGAATACTACGCAGCCATAAAAAAAGACGAGTTCATGTGCTTTGTAGGGACATGGATGAAGCTGGAAACCATCATTCTCAGCAAACTGATATAAGAACAGAAAACCAAATGTCATATATTTCCCTCATAGTTGGGTGTTGAACAGTGAGAACACATGGACACAGGGAGGTGAACATCACACACTGGGGTCTGTTGAGGGGTTGGGGGCTAGGTGAGGGATAGCAGGGTGTACGGAGGTTGGGGTGGGATAACATTGGAAGAAATGCCAGATATAGGTGATGGGAGGATGGAGGCAGCAAACCACCATGGCAAGTGTGTATCTATGCAACAATCCTGCAAGATCTACACATGTACCACAGAACTTAAACTATATATAAAAAAAGTATAACTATTTTCTTACTAGACTATATCAACAACGATGCTAACATTTAAGCCAAACATTAGAAAACAACCTCTGTAAATATAAACTTATATGTATTTTCAGGTTCTAACAAAATAATTTCTCAAAAGTATGTATGTATATATATATATATACCAGCCAGGTGTGGTGGCACAGGCCTGTAGTCCCAATTATTTGGGAGGCAGAGGCAGGAGCATTGCTTGAACTAGGACACAGAGGTTGCAGTGAGCAGAGATCACGTCACTGCACTCCAGACTGTACAACAAAGGAAGACTCCAGCTCAAAAAAAAAAAGGAAAAAGAAAATAAACAATACTTACTAACATTATAGATGTTATAACTAATATCTACAGTTTCCATTATTGTTCACTCTTTGTGTTGTAACACATCTATGGATTTTGCCAAATGCATAATGTAACATAGCCACCATAACAGTATCATAAAAAATCCCTGCTCTTATTCATTCCTCTCTCTTACCCTCTTAACCCCTGGCAACTATGCATATTTTTATTGTCTATAACTTCACCCTTCCCAGAATGTCATACATTATGTAGCCTTGGAATGGTACACTAAGTACCTTCTCAGGTTGGCTTCTTTCACTTATTAATATGAATTTAAGGTTACTTTGTGTATTTTTGTGGCTTGATAGCTCATTTCCTTTTGTCACTAAATTTTGATAGAGGTATAGCCTGTGAAGCCATCAACAGAATCATGAAAATTAGCATAGTCATCAGTTCCAACAGTTTTGTTGTTACGATTTTAAATTAATATGCCATTTTTGAGAAGTTTCAGTGTTGTGTATTTTTTACAATTGTTGAGCCAAGTTAGATACCTTATTACTGTTATTTTAGATGGAGTTTCCCTCTTGGTGCTGAAGCTGGAGTGCAATGGCACAATCTCAGCTCACTGTAACCTCCACCTCCTGGATTCAAGTGGGTATACTGCCTCAGTCTCCCCAGTAGCTGGGATTACAAGTGTGCACCACCACAACCAGTACATTTTTGTATTTTTAGTAGAGATGAGGTTTCACCGTGTTGGCCAGGTTGGCCTGCAACTCCTGACTTCAGGTGATCCACCCACTTCAGCCTCTCAAATTGCTGGGATTACAGGTGTGAGCCACCACACTCAGCCTAGACATACTGTTATTACCTGAAGTCCATAGTTTACATTAGGTTTCACATTGTGTTATATATTCTATTAGTTTTGAAAAATCTGCAATGGCATTTTGATTATTGCAGTATCATACAGAACAGTTTAACTGCCCTAAACATTCTCTGTACTTCACCTCTTCCTCCTTCCTTTCCCCACCTCCCAGCTGCTCGTAACTACTAATCCCTTTACTGTCTCCATAGTTTTGCCTTTTATAGAATGTCATATAGTTGGAATCCAGGATACAGACTTTCTAGGCTGTTTCCTTTTACTTAGCAACATGTCTTTGAGGTTACTTCATATCTTTGCATGGTTTGATAGCTCACTTCTTTTTTATTTGTTTTTCTTTATTTATTTTTTATAATTCACATTTAGATCAAGGGATTTGTTACACGGATATATTACATGACACTGAGGTTTGGGGTACTAACCATACCATCACTCAGATGGTGAGTATCATACCCAATAGGTAATTTCCCAGCGTTTGCCACCTCCTTCCTTTCTTTAGCAGTCCCCAGTGTTTATTGTTCCCATCTTTATGTCCATGTGTAGTCATTGTTTAGTTCCCACTTATAAGTAAGAACATGCAGTAGTTGGTTTTCTGTCTGTGCATTAATTCACTTAGAATAATGGCCTCCCGCTGCATCCATGTTGCTGCAAAGGACATGGTTTTATTCTTTTTATGGTTGCATAGTACTCCATGGTGAATGTGAACCATATTTTATTTATGTAATCCAACTTTGATAGGCATGGGGTTAATTTCATGTCCTCACTATTGTGAATAGTCCTGTGAAGAACATAACATATAAGTTCACATGTCTTTTAGGTAAAATGATATTTTCCTCTGGGTATATATGTAGTAAAGGAATCACAGCATTGAATAGCAGTTCTCTTTTAAATTCGTTAAGAAGTCTCCAAACTGCTTTCTTCAGTGGCTGGACTCATTTACATTCCCACCAATAGTGTATAAGTGTTCCCTTTTCTCCACAGCCTCACCAGCATTTGTGACTGATGACGGCCATTCTGACTGATATGAAATGATATCTTATTGTAATTTTGATTTGCATTTATTTCATGATTAGTGGCGATGAGCATTTTTTCATGTTCGTTGGTGGTTTGTATGTCTTCTTTTGGGAATTGTCTGTTCATGTCCTTTGCCCATTTAAATGGGGTTATTTGTTTGTTGTAGGTTGTCTGTTTACTCTATTGATAGTTTATTTTACCGTGTGGAAGATCTTTAGTTTAATTTGGTCCCACCTGTCAATTTTTGTTTTTGTTGCAATTGCTTTTGAGGACTTAGCTATAAAACATTTGTAAGGCTGATATGCTGAATCATATTTTCTAGGTTTTCTTTTAGGATTATTATGCCTTGAGGTATTGTCAAAGATTAGATGACTGTAGATGCATGGTTTTATTTCTAGGTGATGTATTTTGTTCCATTGGTCTCTGTATCTGTTTTTGTACCAGTACCGTGCTGTTTTCACTACTGTAAGCCTATAGTATAGTCTGAAGTCAGGTAATGTGCGCTTCCGATTTTGTTATTTTTGCTTAGGCTTGCCTTGGCTATTTGGTCTCTTTCTTAATTCCATATAAAGTTTAGAATAGTATTTACTAATTCTGTGAAAAATGACATTTGTAGTTTGATTGGTATAGTGTTGAATCTATAGATTTCTTTGGACACTGTGGCCATTTTTACAACATTGATTCTTCTAGTACATGATCGTGGGATATTTTTTCCACAAATTTATCTATGATTTCTTTCAGCAGTTTTGTAGTTATCCTCGTATAGATCTTTCATCTCCTTGGTTAAATGTATTCCTAGGTATTTTTCTCTTTTTGTGGATATTGTGAATGTGATTGTGTTCTTGCTTTGGCTTTCAACTTGTATGTTATTGTACAGAAGTGGTCCTGATTTTTGTATATTGATTTTTGTATTATGAAATTTTCTTAAGTTGTTCATCAGATCTAGTAGACTTTAGGCAGAGACTATGGGGGTTTTCTAGGTATATTGTCATTCCATTTGCAAAGAGAAAGAGTTTGACTTCCTCTCTACTTATTTAGATGCCTTTTGTTTCTTTGTCTTGTTTTATTGCTGTGACTAGGAGTTTCAATACTATGTTGAATAGGAGTGATGAGAATGGGCATCATTGTCTTGTTCCAGTTCTCAGGGGGAATGCTTCCAGCTTGTGGTCATTTAGTATAATGTTGGTTGTAGATTTGGCATAGATGGCTCTTATTATTTTGAGGTGTGTTCCTCTGATATCTAGTTATTGAGCGTTTTCATAATGAAGGGATATGGATTTTATTGTAAGCTTTTCCTGCATCTATTGAGTTTATCATATGGTTTTTGTTTTTAATTATGTTTGTGTGGTGAATCACACATATTGTTTTGCATACATTGAACCAACCTTACATACTAGAAATGAAGCTGCTTGATTGTGATGAATTAACTTTTTGTATGCTGCTGGATTTCATTTGCTTGTATTCATTTCTCTTCATTGATAAATTATAATCTATCATAGAGATGTCCCACAATGTTTTTCCCTAGTCATTTATTAAAAGTTCTAGAAATATTGGTGTGCAGGGCTTTCTATGTGAACTTAAGTTTTCAGCTTGTTTACATAAATACCTAACAACACATGAATGCTATATCTTATGTTAAGAATATATTTTTCCTTTGTAGCAAACTACTAAACTTTTTTCCAAAGTGGGTGTGCTATTTTGGTTTTGCATAAATAATGCATGAGAGTTCCTATTGTTCCACATCCTTCCCAACAATTTGAAATGTCATTGCTTTAGATTTTAGATATTCTAATAGTTACATAGTGATATCTCATTGTTATAATTTGCATTTCATTGGTGAAATATAATGTGGAACATCTTTTCAGAGGCTATCATCTGTTTATCTTCTTAGCTAAGTTTCTGTTGAGATTTTTTCCTCACTTTTTAATTGAGTTGTCTTCTTTTTAAAGGTGTTCTTTGCATATTTTGGATACAAGTCATTTATCAGATATGAGTTTTGTAACTATTTTCTCCCAGTTTGTGGCTTGTCTTTTTATCCCGTTAAGAGTGTCTTTCACAGAACAGAAGTTTTTAATTTCAACTAGTTCTGACACCATTTTTTTTTCTTTTAGAAACATTATTTAAAATCTCATTGCTTAACCCATGGCCACTTAGATTATTTTTTCCTTTGTTTTCTAAAAGTTTTATAGTTTTTGCATTTTAAATATGAGCTCATTGTCTACTTTGAGTTAGTTTTAATTAAAGTTTTAAGGTCAATGTTTAGTTTTTTTTTTTTTTTTTTTTTTTTGTTTTTTTTTTGCATATGGATATCCAGTTGTTTCAGCATTGCCTGATGAAAATATTAGTTTTTCTTCACGGATCATTTTTGCTTCCTTGTCAAAGATTGGTTCACTATATTTATTTGGTTTTATTTTGTGGCTATCCATTCTATTCCATTGGTCTATTTGTTTACTTATTTATTTTTTGGCTGATACCACATGGTCTTAATTACAATAGTTTTAAAACAAAGCTGAACTACAGGAGTTTTTGTCCTCAAAATTTATTCTTCTTCGGTATCATGTTGGCTCTTTTTAGACTTTTACTTCCGTATAAACTGTAGAATCAGTTTATTAATATTTGCAAAGTAACATGCTGAAATTATGAGAAGGGTTGCTTTGAATTTGTGTTCCAATTGGAAATAACTAACTTATTAGCAATATGAAATCTTACTACATATGTGCATGCAATATCTTTTTATTAATGTAGATATTCTTTGATTTTTTTCATCAGAGTTTTATGGTTTTCCTCATAGAGAACTCGTTCACATTTATACCTATTATATCATGTGTTGGGTAAATGTAAATGGTGTTACGTTTAAATTTGAAATTTCCATCATTCTGACTATGTCAATAGATGCAGAAAAAACATTTTTCAAAATCTGACAATAACTTATGGTAAAAAAAAACACTCAGGAAACTATAAATAGAAGGGAAGTTTGAAAACTTGACAAAGAATATCTCCAAAAATAATTCTACAGCTATCATCATACTTAATGCTGAGTACAATGGAACAAATGCTTATGTCCTCCCAAAATTTGTGTGTTGAAATCCTAATTCCCAAGGTAATGATATTAGGAGGTAAGGTCTTTGGAAAGTGATTAGGTCTTTGGGGCTGAGTATTCATAAATAGGATTAGTTCCCTTATAAAATAAGACAAAGGGAGTCCTTTCACCCCTTCTAACATGTGAGGACACAGTGAGAACGTACCATCTATGAAATAGAAAGTGAGCCATCACCAAACACAAAATCTGCTGATGTTTTGATCTCAGACTTACCACTTCCAGAATAGTGGGAAATAAAGTTCTGTTTTTCATTAGCAACTTGGTTTACGGCATTTTGTTATAGAAGCCTGAATGAACTAACATAGTAAGAAACTAGATGTTTTCTCACTAGATGAGGTACCAAGAAAAATTCCCTCTAGCCACTTTTAAAAACTATTTCATTGAAATTTCTAATACAATAAGACAAGACAAGAAAAAACAAGGTATACAAATCAAACATATTTGTCCACAGATAACATAGTTGTCTGTGTAGGAAATCCTAAAGAATCAACAAAATTATTCTCCTAGAAATAATAATATTTATAGCAAAATTTCAGGGTAAGAGATTAAAATGTAAAAGTCAACCACTTTTATATATACCAGCAATATATAAATAAGTGGAATTTGAATTATACACACAACACTATTTAAAATTAGCAGCTCCCAAAATAAAACACTTAAGTGTAAATCTAACAAAACATGTATAAAACATATATAAAGATAGCTACATACTCTGATGAGTGAAATCAAAGACAAAATAAATATTTAAAAATGTATTCTATGTTCCTGTGTAAAAAGACTCAAATTGTAAAGACATCAGTTCTTCCCATCTTGATCTATGGATTCAATGTAATCTCAACCAAAACCCCGGAAAGTTATTTTGTGGATACCAATAAATTAATTCTGAAGTTTATTGAAGGGTAAAATACCCAGAATAGCCAATACAACATTGAAGGAGAAGAACAAAGTTGGAGAATTGACATTACTCAATATCGAACTTATAATAAATCTGCAGTCATGAAGACAGTGTGATATTGATAAATTAATAGACAAATACATTCTCAAAACAGAATAGACAGCCCAGATATAGACCAACTGATCTTTGACAAAAAAATCAAAGGCAATACAATAAAACAAATATAGTATTTTCAACAAATAATACTGGAGTAACTGCATATCTATATGCTAAACAAAATTAATCTAGACACAGACATTATACTCATAAAATTATCTCAAAATGGATTACAAACTAAATGTAAAATGCAAAACCATAAAACTCCTAGAATATAACATAAGAGAAAACTTAGATGATCCTTGGTATGGTGATACATTTCTAGATACAACACCAGAAACACAATCCATGAAAAAAATTGATAAACTGCACTTTATTATAAACATCTGAAATCTATACTCTGTGAATGACAATGCCATGAGAATAAGAAGAAAAGCCACAGACCGGAAGAAAATATTTGCAAAACACACCTCTGATAAGAGATTCCTATATAATGAACTCTTAACTGGAAAATAAAAAAACAAGCAACTTGATTAAAACTGGGCCAGATATCCTAAGAAACACCTCAACCAAAAAGACATACAGATGATTAGTAAATTTATAAAAACATGCTTTATACCCTATATCATCAGAAATGAAACTTTAAACAACTATGAGATACTATTACAAATCCATTAGAATGGTAAGTACCAAAACCTAGAACACTAACAACACCAATTTTGGTATTCATTTCTATAGAATGTATAAAACCAAGAGTAAACTCTAGATTCAACTATGGACATGGGGTGTTTCTGATGTGTCAATGTAGGTACATCAGTTGTAGGAGATGTACTATCTTGGTGGGGATAATGACAATAAAATAAGCTATGCATGTGTGGGTACAGGGCTATATGGGAAATCTCTGCCCTTGCTTCTCATTTTTTCTGTGAGTCTAATGCCACTTGGAAAAAAATGTATTAAGAAAATATCACTTGCTCATTACTAGTATGTCAGAAAGCAATTAACTTTGTATATTAACCTTGCATCCTATAACCTTGCTATAATTTCTTATTATTTCAAGCAGTTTTGTTGTTCTGTATTCTTTGAGATTTTCTACATAGCCTATCATGCTGTCTGCAAAAAAAGCCAGCTTTATTTTTTCCCTAACTGTATACAACATTTAAATTTTATTTCCTCTTGTCTTATTGCATTAGACAGAACTTCAATACAATGTTGAATAGATGTATGCTGTTAGCTCTACTTCATTATTATTATTATTGGCAGATGATGTTATTCACCAATTTAAGGAATACTTTCTCTAGCTCTAATTTACGGAAAGCATTTATTATGGATAAATGAAATGATTTTTCTTCATCTATTCATATAATCATATGATTTTTCCTCTTAGGCTGTTAATATTATGAATTACATTAACTGATTTTCAAATGTTGAACAAGTTTTGCATCTCTGGAATAAATCTCACTTGGCCTTAGTGTATAATATTTTATACATTAATGACTTTGATTTGCTAATAGAATTAGAAGATTTTGGCACTTACGTTCATGAGAAATTTGGTCTGTAGGTTCCTATTCTTGTAATGTCTTTGTCTTTGGAATTATAGTAATACTGGCCTTATAGGAAAAATAATTATGAAGTGTTATCATTGCTTCTATTCTATGGAGAAAATTGTAGACAATTATTACCATTTCTTTCATTAATGATTGATAGAATTCGCGGTTAAACAACTCTGGGACTGGTACTTTCTGTTTTAAAAGGTTATTAATTAATGATTCAGTTTCTTTAATATATATAGTTTTGTTTATTCAGAGGAGCTCTATGTCATTGTGTAAGTTTTGGTAGATTTTGTCTTTCAAAAATTTAATTCACCTAAGCTATCAAATTGTAAGAAGAGAGTTGCTCATAATATTTCTTTATTATCCTTTTAATAATGTCCATGAGGATCAGTTTTGTTTGCCCTTTCTTGAATTCTGATAGTAATAATTTGGATCTTTCCTCTTTTTCTTGGTTAGCATGGCTCAAGGTTTATCAATTTTACTGATTAACAGTCATACTTTTAGTATTACGTGTTACTTATGATTTCTAGTGTTGGGAAGAATATAGTGAATAATAAATAATTTATATATGATATTCACAGGTACAACTGAGATGACGATGCATACCCTGTAGAATACACAGAAAATGTAAGTTTGTGAATAAGAAAATTCCAGGGAGTGGTACTCCTGTAAGTAAGAATTAGGGAGACAATTATAGGACAGCTACAGTTAATTGGAAAATAATATGCATTGTAAGATTAGTAGTACATATTGTTAGAAAGATGAATGAAAAATAGTTTATGCAAAGCCATGAGTAACTGTCACAAAATGTGGAAGAATGAAATTTGGGGTGAATTTAGAAGTTAATAAATTAGTGCCATTTATTTACTAATTTGAAATAACTTATTTAAGTAGAAATATTTTAACATAATATTCTCAACAAGAGAATTGTAGATTTTGTATACTGGTTGGTTATTTATAATAAAGTCATATTTATAATAAATCCGTAGTTAACAAATATCACAAAATTACTAATCCAACCTCTTAAAATGAACTTGTTTATTTTAACAAATTCAAGTAATTTCCAACAACACATTGAACATGCAATTTATATTCATATAATCAGTTTCAAGGTTAAAAGTCAACAATTCAAGACAAACAAGAATAATTAACATTTTGAACTAATATTAAATGAATTGCCTTTCCTAAAAATGACTTATGCAGAAATTCAATTTTATTTTGACCTCTCCTCAAGTACAGATTCTTTCATTTCAACTAAATTGAAAAAAAAATGACAGATTATATTTAGACAGAAAATGACATGAACCTACTGGTTATATTTTTCAAAGTACATTTTCTTACCTTGAGTATAATTAATTGTATAAAGAATCTATAATGATTAGAAGGTAATCAGTGAAAGTTTTGGTATTTAAATATAGATATATTTTAAAATTTAAAGATTTTATATTAACGTATGGAGTACTGAAGGTATAAGCTATCTTTCAAAATTTACTCCATTCTCTCAGACAGATATGATCAAGAGATTTCCATTATTAGAGGAGATTTCCCAAAGATATGCCCTAAAATAAGATTTAAATAAAAGTAGTTTACTTTGAAAGTGATTCTTGGAAGAGCTAAAAGTAGATTCTAGAAATGAGACAGGCCAAGGAGGAAAGCTAAGATATGTTACATGGAAGAGCAGGTTACCATTATGTCAAGCAGTAAGACTTACACACACCAGGGACATCTCAGACTGATTGGGCAAACCCTGTGAGTTTCTCCACCTTAAGCATGAAGAGGCTGGGATACATAATAGCAAATTCCTGTTAATCATTGTTTGAGGGCTTCTTCTGAGGATATTAATATTGTGATACTCCAGACCTATCTCATGTGTCACTCGTGTTAGCAGTGAGAAGCCTGTAACATGGTTGGAAAAAATAGATATAAGGTATTGTAGATAAGGTAGGGATAATGTCTGCTACAATCTACCCCTTAAACCACTAAGATCTACAGGTGATACTTCATGTTGACTTTAAGGACACTGATTCTTCCAAGTGGTGGCTGGTTATAATTTCTAAAATAACCATATAAAAGAAAAAATTAATGAAGATTAGTTAGATAAGCCACATTTCTCACTGCCATAGCTCACCTCCAAACCAAATTTGTATTTATCATCACCTTCCTCATCACTCATTCTAGATTTGCTTTACATTTGGCCAGGATTTCTGTTCATCCAATTTTCTTATCTGCTGTCACAAGCTACATATATACAATTAAGATGTTTAAACAATTGATTAGTCTGCCCAAGATCTTTCTGTTTATTGGTCCAGTGGGTTCCTCTGCAATCGATGCTGCTTGGTGGGTGGTGACGTTAAAAATGAATACTTAGTGTTCTCCAGAGTTCATCTACCTGCCTTTCCTCTTTCCAGTTTTCCAGTTTTGCATTTTCCAGGCCCTCATCATCGGTACCAATTATGCGCTATTATAACAGAAAGCTCTGTTTTATATACTTATTTCTGTCTACTTTCTTCCTATATGTAAGTTTATGGCACAGGTTGACTGTTTTAGGTTCAGTTCATGGCAATATTTCTCTTCATCAGTGCCTTTTAGGACTACCTCAAGAGAAGCTGTAGCAAGGTACTATATTAATCAGAGGTCTCCAGAGCAATGGAACAGAGAGAGAGGGAGAAAGGAGAAAGATATAGAGACAGAGAGAGGTTATTATCACAGAAACTAGCAACACAATTCTGCAGACTTAGCAAATCCGAAATTTTCACATTAGGCTGGCAAGCTGGAGACCCAGGGAAGAGTTGCAGTTCAAGTCCAAAAATAATCTGCTGGCAGAATTTCTTCGTCCTCAGCAGTGGTCAGCCTGTTTCATTAAGAGTTACAACTGATCAGATGGGCTCAATTTCATTATAGAGAGTAATCAACTTTACTCAAATTCCACCAATTTAAGTGTTAATCTCATCCAGAAAACACCTTCACAGAAGCATCAGAATAATGTTTTGATGAGATATGTGGGTACTACCATCTTGCCAAGTTGACATAATATTAATAATCACAGGCACCAATATGTCTAGCACATCTTTCACTATCAAATTATCATATGGAATCACTCAGAGTCCACTGATACAAACAGGAAGAGAGGAACTGAAGCAAGGCAGGTAAATTACAATTAAGTCAGCAATTCTGACTGTCTGTATGGACACTAGGGATCCCAATTCCATACCACCATCTCCTTCGACTTCTTTTACTTCCTCTTTCTGTGCCTGCTCAGAACCAGCTCTGAATATGCCACCTCCATCATGTAAAGAGTTTGAACTATACTCGTCCAACATTTGGGTTTGGTGGATCTGACAGCGCTCAACTCATGTGAAGCAGCTTCAACAGAAGCATACTCACTTGACATCCAGCAGTCAGGGATTCAATCTCCATGAGGTATCAGCTGCACTCTGGAAGCTGCTTTTTAGATTATAAAAAGTTTTCTCTTGAAGATAGCATAACATAGGGTTTTATGCTATGACTCCTTTGTTGAGGACTGTCCGAGACTCCATGCATCATCCTTATGACACAAATAACACCATACAACTTTGACCAGGTCACATGACCCACAAGTTAGAACTAATTGAACTTCAGGCTAAACCTAGAGTAGAATCCTCTTTCTATAGGTTCCACTTAAAACTGCCAGCCTTCCAAAATCCAGGCAATACTTGTAGATGTGACATTTTCTGTTTCCACTTTCTAAAGCAGTCTATCAAGTTCTATCCTCCTTTGTTTTGATAAGAAGTAAAGTGTATATTAACTTTTAATTCTAATTGGAGGACAGACATGCCCAAGTATATGCCAGAAAAACTGACTCCTTTAAACTTCTGATGTGGCAGACCTATGAAAATCTGTACAGATGATCTCTCACTATCTTGTTTACATGCATCTTATCAGGAGAGGACATCCAAAGTATTTACTTCTTACTTTCAAGTCTAATTAACCAAATTGCATCATTAGAATGAACCAGTGCATTTCCCATTATTATGTCAAGATGGTTATCCCTTTTCTTTTATATGTTGATAGAGAACAAGAGGGTTTACTTTGCCCTGGGGAAAGGTCTTGGGTGACTGCAAATTACTTTATCTTAAATTTTGACGAAAATTAAAAGAAACATATTCACTAGATCAAAGGGCATAGTGTCAGAATATGTATAAAATATTCCAAAATATGTGCTTGAAACTCTAAAACAATGATGGCCTATAATAAAAAAAAAAGAATTGTTGGCAACACCTATCCACCAGAAATATGGCATTCAGGATTTCTAGGATTATCAATAAAGTTGAAAAAGCAAATAAAAATCCTTGACCTGCAAGAATCTGTAGTGGAGATAAGCAGAAAAATAAGCAGCAGCTGCAGTTGGGACTACACAAGCATCTCTCATGATCCCCCCTCATTTATGTGATCAAATCCATTGAATTAAGTGTGGTTCTCTGCATTCCTTAAGCCTTTAGGAGTGGCATTAATCTATGCCATTCTACTTGGGATGCGACACTGTTTCTGATTTACTATGTTGGCTGTAAAATAAGTTTCAAAGGCTTCCACTTGACTTCTCCTAACATAATTTTTATTGCTGCACATGAAAGAGAACCAATGTCATATTCTACCATCTGTTAAGTAAATTCATGCCAATTATTCACATAGAAACTGGAGAAATAACTGCAAGATGGGTTTCCAGAATCTTTGGACCTTTGATATAGACCTGGGCCAGAAGTGCATTTATCACCGTGTATCCATATACTCCTGTTCTAACGGAAGACATCTATTTCATTTTGGTTCATCTGGTATTACTATCAGCTTGGCTACTCATAGAAGTTTCTATTTAATCTGCTGTCCCCAGTATACATTACTGTTTTGGGAGAATAGCCACCAAATACAATGGGCAGAATTTCAGGATCTTTGTTCAAAAAAATATGTAGATAAGTTTTTTATTCAATCAACTGACTCTGGATCTGAGATTTGGCTCAGGTGCAGAGATTGAGTTAGATACTCTGATATTTTCGTTGTAGTAATAAATATTAAACATTGACTTACCCACTCTTGATATTTTATGGCTATATACTTGAAAACAAACACACATGAAAAAACAAAACAACGGTTGGTTGTGTATCTCTCTCATCCCTAGGAACACCATGGTCTATCAGCCATTTCACTACAGATCCTTGCGAGTCAGGATCTCTAATTGCAATGTCAGTTTACTGATCCTCGTAGTAATTCTGCTTGCCTTGTTTCTGATGGTTACAATTCTGATAACGGTTCTCTCTTTATTTCTTTTAATAAAGGCCATTATTATTCCAAGTTTTAAACAGCCATGATAATGGCAAATAAAAATTATATAAAGGCATATTCCCTGAATCAAAAATGTCCTAGTGTCAACAAAATTTCACTTACCCAGCCTTATTGCTCACATTCTGTGATGTAGTATTTCCAAAGTTTATTCACAAGCGTGTTCTGGTGGTTCTTCCAGGAAAGTTAGCTTGAACTTGGACATTTTTTGATAAATGTCATGTTTTTCCTCCTAGTTGGATTATGGCACTGAAATCATTCTGAAACTTGAACTAGTTATTGTTATGGAGGCAATAAGTGGGGAAATGGAGCGGAATCAGTAGAAATATATTATCCTGCAAAGTAACTTTCTCAAGTGAAATATTGAATGTTTTCCAGATATTGGGAGGATGTTCTCTTCTGGAGATTATGAAGGGTCAGCTCTTTTCAACCCAAAGGTTCAAGGGCATTTTGGGGATGAAAGTGCTCAAATACATACAGAAAAATATCTCGATGCATTGTTTCAGGATCTATACTTCTATTTCCCTTACTTCAGTGTAGGAAACTTGCAGAGACCATGGACTTGATTTTAATTATAACTTTATCATACTCATAATCATTTCTTGGGCTATTTAATTTACAACAGAGTCAGCTCTCTCACTGCATGAGATAAGTTATTTTAAATACGGCTTTAAAATATTTGTGATACTCACTTTGTATACTAAATTGTTAGCCAAAGAATTGACTCTGATATTTTTATACTTTGGCACTTCTCTGGCAATTAATAGCAGCCAATCCACAAAGAGGAAAATCATCATTGCTTTTCTATTTCTCAGGCATATGAGCTACTACTTAGGCCAGTATAACCCCTGCCATCTCTAGCCAATACCAATACATCATTTAATAATTTTGGTGCTACAATATGTCAGGTTAGGCAGTAACAGGCTCCGCTAAGTCTCAATGAAGTTGCTGACATCTGGCCTGCAAGTTATCCATTGTCTGTTCCCATGATAAGTGTCTCTTCTTAGTAGCATTTTATCAAGTGCATTAGTCTTGGTTCCCCCCAACACACACACTCTAAGGCAAAATATTCTAGTGCAAGTAGTCTATTTGAAAGTTAACTACAAGAATCACCAGAGAGAGGATGGAGAAATGAAAATGAGAAATTAAGACAAATTCAACATATTTTAATGAGCATGTTAACACTAGGAGAAATGGGCTATCTGTTTTGTTAGGGATCTCTGGCAGATAGTACAGGACATGACTCAGAGTTAGCTCAATGAGCAGAAATTATTATAGCCCAGTTTCTGTCCATCGGATGTTGCCATGTAAAAAGAAAAATGGAGGAAATAAGCAAAGTTTAATGTATTTCCAAAGGACTTATTTTCCTTTGGTCAATGACTCTAATTGGAAAATAAATGCTAGAAGATACAAATAGAAACTTAAGAATTCAATAGACTGGGAGACTTGACAAAAAATCATGTTTAATGGATTTGAATAACTGAGATAGAAAACTGTCTGTGGTTTCAGATAAGAAACTGCAATTGAAAGATTTTGTATATTAAAAATGTGGACAATAAAATATCCAGAGGTGTTTAGAGTGTTGGTTTTCTCCAGAGGAGTTGAAGGAGAGATATGGAGAGGGGATCAAAGGATTAAGTAAGAAACCAAAACAAATTAGAATAAATTAAAATTGATTTAAATTGGGAAGGATAAGCAAATAAATATATTTATAAATTATTTACTTAAGTTCATGAAACTTCTTTATGAATAAGATAATTATCCTCATGCTTTCAAAACAAAAAACACAAACAAAACTTACCCTTATAGTAATAAAATTGTTTCTAACCATTTTCAAGCAACCATACTGAGCATCTTAAAATTTGTAATTTTAGTTTAATGACCAAATAATTATCTGAACTATATCAGTAAAACATATTCTTATGTCTCCAGAATATTTACATTTAGATTTTAATATTTGCAAATGCAATTTCATATTTAATAAGTAAGACAGTTCAGCTCTTCAATTTGTCACTGTGTCAAGACCCAGTTTAAAATAATAAAGGAGATATTTAATACTTAATGCAAAAAGAAAAAACATCTAATACAAATAATTGGAAAAGGTATCTCAATTTACAACATATTTTGGGACAATTTTATTAAATTATAGTCTAAGGTAAGTTTGCATTGTTACATTATATATTTTATTTTTCTGTCAAAATTGTAGTACTTAATACAACAGCTGAGTAGCTAAATTATTCATCATCACACCTGGTTTTGCATTGAGTAATGAAAAATTTACATCATTATTTAACAATTAAAACTTTCCCTGTTTATCTCCAAATTTAAAGTGCCCTTTCAGACATAGACTAAGTTGTACTATGTTTACTGTAGAATTTTGGTCATGTTTTGTATCTATGTTTTTTCATTAGTACTAAACTTGTTTTGTGTGGTCACATTAAAAGAGTTGCTGTCAGCAGCAATCAGTTTGAATGATATTAAGTGTTTCCTTGTGATACCTGGTTATTGACATCTTACTATAATATAAATGTTTTACACACTCAGAAAAAATAAGTGCCACAAGGCAAGTTACAGATTTAAAAAGGCATAAAAGATTACTAGGATTTTATTTTCCTGTTCTTAGTTACCTTCTATTGAGTAGAATATTATTCCTAGTGACAGATGTGAAACCTTTGCCAGGCCTTCTCCTTGTTAAATTACACCATCCTAGCAGAATAAGTTGGTACACACGTGCTGAAACAGATAACCACAGATCTAACGTAGGGAAAGTAGTTAGCCAATCATAAGGCTGTAATATAAAAATCACTACGAGGAGAATGTAATATTGTGATTGTTAAGCTGAAGTAATTTCAAACCACAGAAAAGTCCAAAAAAAAACTCCCAAATATTTCTGTGAATAATTAAATATTTTGTACCCATAAATTTCCCTAAAACTCTGGAAGCCTGTTTTCATTAGTCTATCACTGCCTTGAATCTTGTTGATCCAGATTTGATATTCATTTGAGACAACCCACCCTTAATCCACACACACATAATACCTTACATATTTTATACTGAATGTACCAACATTTATTAAAATTCAGAAGATATACAAAGATAGAGGAAAACAATTGATTTCTTTTTAAAAATGTGCCTAATAAAGACTTTTTGTCTCCATGACAGGGCACACATGATTTGCCCTTCATTTATGAAGGCACTTTTACTTCTTCCTCTTTACTTCTCTGTTTTCCTGTATTTCCTCTATTTTCCTGAAAAGAATTATAAAATTAGTTTTCCCCTTTATTTATTTGCATATTACTTTAGCCATTTTTCTTTATTGCCCTGATTGTAACATCTGTGCAAATCTTCAGGTCTTTTCTCACGTATTAGTTTCATAGGCATGCCATAATAAATTATCACAAACCTGATGGCATATAATAGTAATTCATTCTCTCACAACTATGGATACCACAAATCTAAATCAATGTGTGAACACGGTCATTATGAAAGGAACCTTTCTTCCTTGCCTCTCTAGGTTCTGGTGGCTTCAGGCACTTATTGGCTTGTGGCTGGATAATTCCAATCTCTGATTCTCTCATTGCATGGCCTTCTTCTCTTCTTGTGTCTTCTCTTCTGTTTTCCAGAAGCACAGTTGTCATTGGAGTTAGGGTCCACCAGAGTAAATGGGATTATCTCCAATTTTTAAATTATAGCCACAAATATCTTTTTTTCCAAATGAGGTCATATTCATAGGTTCAGTCTTTTGGTTGTTTTTTTTGTTTGTTTGTTTGCTTGTTTGTTTGTTTGTTTTTGGTGTTGGGTGACACTATTCCACCCACTATAACACTTAAATGGTATAAGCAAAGGGGAACTTGCTATTGGACATACAAATTTGAGTGAATAAAAACAATAAATCTTTGTGTAGTCAGCTGCTTAAAAAGTGAATTAATCTTGTGGGCAACTTGAGAGATCAAGTGCATGGTTCGACCTTTTGAGTTGGGGCTTTATATGTTGGCATACAGAGTGACCTGCAATTGTGTACTTGACCAGTGCCACAGCTTGCTCTTGTTGGAAATGGGAATATAGTACTAGGCACAAGAGTGGCTAAGGAAGCAAGATTTAGGACAAATATGTCATCATGCATGGGGGAGCAAGAAAGGTTATCTATGAGTCTGGGCACTCACTTGGCTGGTAGTGGGTTCAGTTTGTGACAGTACATCAAGTTGTATGCTTAAGGTTTGCAAACTGCTCAGTATAAATAGAAGTAAAATGTAAAAAAGAAATGCATTTTTTAGCCATTGAAATCAAACTGTTGTTTTAAAGTAACTATTGTGCTGTTTTTAAGACTTTTTAAGTGTTTTCTTAGTGATATTTCTTTGCAAGTTTCATGATAAAGCACTCATATGTTTTAAAAACTGAAGTTGATTTCACTGTCCATGATGCAAAATCACTTACCATGCTTTTCCTTTAGAATCAGTTTTTTTTTTTTTTTGAGACGGAGTTTCGCTCTTGTTACCCAGGCTGGAGTGCAATGGCGCGATCTCGGCTCACTGCAACCTCCGCCTCCTGGGTTCAGGCAATTCTCCTGCCTCAGCCTCTTGAGTAGCTGGGATTACAGGCACGCGCCACCATGCCCAGCTAATTTTTTGTATTTTTAGTAGAGACGGGATTTCACCATGTTGACAAGGATGGTCTCGATCTCTTGACCTCGTGATCCACCCGCCTCGGCCTCCCAAAGTGCTGGGATTACAGGCTTGAGCCACCGCGCTATGGACCTGGTAACAATGAACATACCTAGCACATAGATATGGTTTTTAATATTGTGGCTGTTTTTACACTTGGACAAGAAATGCAGAGGAAAAACATGGAGAATCTTTTAGTAGCAGAAAGTAAGGAGGAACTTACACACACACACACACACACTCTGATAGAGGTATCCCAAAAGGAAACAGGGGCCACTTGAAAGATCTGCCTACATTATCAGTGGAAAATCCATACGGGTCTGCAGGAACCTCAATTCTTGCCTTCTCAGAAGAAAGAATTTGACTGAGGGTCATAAGACAGAACGAGAGACCAAGGCAGGAGTCAAAGTTTATTAAAAACCTTTAGAACAGAAATGAAAGGAAGTAGAGTATGCTTCAAAGAGGTCCAAGAGCTGCTTGAAAGATCAAGTGAGTTGTTTCACCTTTTGGCCTGGGCCTTTATATGTAGACATACTTCTGTGCTCTTACCATGCTTCTCCCCTGATTCTTCCCTTGGGGTAGGCTGTCTGCATGTGCAGTGGCCTGATAGAAGTTGGGAGGGGAGCATGTGCAGAATGTTTACTGGAGCTGTATATCTGCTCACCTGAAGTGTTCTTCTCTTGCTAGTCTAGCATTCTTGGAGGAAGATCATATGCCAGTTAAACTCCTTCATTTTTCCTCTTAGCGTGCCTGCCTGAGCCCACTCACCCAACTCCTGAGATCTTATTGGGAAGCTGCTGAATGCCACCATCAGGTGTTTCTTTCTATTAGGAGACTGCCTTTCCCTGGCACCAGCTGTGACCAATTATTATTTTAGTGACACAGTTAACAACTACATGACCGTCACCTGATGGTCACCTGACAATTCCTGGTGTGTTTGTGTTGGGGAGCCCTCTCCCACCCAGTTCATGACTTACTAGCTATCTACTGTAACATTGACGGCCAAAGCTATAACAAATTGAGCGACAACATAAATTAATTAGGATTATAGCTCAGAGTATAAAATATATATCAAGCCCCTACAAATAGTATATTATGAAATAAATGAGAAAAACAAATATCCTTTGCAAAGTAATTTTAAATAATTTATGTAGATATCCTGCCCTCAGAGAAATGGAACATAATTCCCTGCCTCTTAAGAGTGGGCTGCCTAGAATGATGCCTTTAGTAAACCGACAATGGCAAAACCTGTCACACACTTCCTCAGCCAGGTAATGGAGGTTCCCAACAGTGGTAAGTCACGTTGGCATTGATATTGATATGATATGAAAAGAATGACACTTTATCCTTATGGTGTTTCTCCCCAACCCTAAACACTTACTCTTATAATCATGGGGAAAATGTCAAACTTGTATCACAGACATTCTAAAAATACTGTTAGCATCATCCAAAACCAAGCACTGAAAAAATCTGCTGACTACTATTAGGAACCTAAAAAGGCATAACAAGTAAGTACAATGGGGTATAATGGATGGAATTCTGGAACAGAAAATGAACATTTTGTAAAAACAAAGGAAATGTGAATAAAGTATGAATTTCAGTAAATAATAATGTATGAATACATTCATCAATAGTGACAAATATATCATAATAAAGTAATAAGATGTTAATCATGCAAAACAAAACTGGTTTGGGGGTAACTAGAACACTGCAATATATTTTTAATTTATCTGCAAATTTAAAACTATTCTAAAATAAAAAGTTTGCTTAAAAATTTTCAAAATCCAAGATAAATAGAGGAATAAATGAGGAATGATGTGTGACAAAACAACTGCAATGGTTGAATCTATGTAGATGCTGTATACTTATTCAGTATTAAATTCTGTTAATATCATTGTTTATTTGAAAATTAGAATAAATAAGTGAAAGGAAAGAATTAAGTTCAGTAGAAGGATCAACCTCAATAATTTATGCCAAATAAGTCTCCTGTGACCATGAAAATATTTACACATAGGAAAAATATGCTTTCACAGTTTTCTATGAGTTATTTTTTAATGTATGATAATATGTTTTCATTTATTAATATTTATTGAAGATTTGATACATTTATACAAATTTAGGCCTTTTATTTTTGAGACAGGTTCTCACATTGTCACCCAGGCTGGAGTGCAGTGGCATGATCTTGGCTCACTGTAACCTCCTCATCCCTGGTTCAACCAATTCTCCCACTTCAGGGTCCCGTTTACAACTACAGGTACACACCACCATGCCTGGCTAATTTTTATATTTTTCGGTAGAGATGGAGTTTCACCATGTTGTTCAGGCTGGTCTCAAATTCCAGATCTCAGATGATCCACCTGCCTTGGCCTCCCAAAGTGCTGGGATTACAGATATGAGCCACCATACTCAGCCAAATTTAGGCCTTTTTAAAATTCTACAGTCATTGTTATTTCTTAACTGAAAAATATTTTGAAGTATCTATTCTTATATTAGACTTAACTTAGGAAATAGTAATAGAAATGTGAAACTAGGACTTCTGATGAGTTTTATCAATCTAGACTTTCAAGCATGGCTCTAAGTGGTTACATGATACACTTCTGTATAATTACATTAAATATGGTACATATACACAGTGGAATACTGCACAGATGTAAAAAAAAATCCTTTCTTTTGCAGTAAAATGTATGCAATAGGAGGTTGTTATCCTAAGTGAAGCAATGCAGGAACAGAAAAACAAATACCACATGTTGTCCCCTGTAACTGGGTCTAAATTCTGAATATGCACAGACGCAAAGAGGGGAACAATAGGCACTGCAACTTACTTGAGGGTGGAGGGCAAAAGGAGGGTGAGGATTGGAAAACTACCTATTGAGTAGTATGCGTACTACCTGGGTGATGAAATCCTTTGTACACCAAACAAACGACATGCAATTTACCCATAAAACAAACCTGTATATGTACCACAACAGTGAAATAAAGGAAGGAAAAAAAAAAAGAAACATGAAATATGCAAATAAAAGGCTTTTTGGGGCAAAAAAGAAACAAAAACAGAAAAAAGCTTTCTTTGTTTAAAAAAAAAAAAAAGAATATGCATTTAATACTATACCTAACCTAATGAGCATCATAGCTCTACCCTAGCCTATCTTAAATGTGTACAGGACCTTTACATTAGCCAATCTTATAATAAAGTGTTGAATTACTACTCCTTTTGCTTCTTTATTTCTATAGCCTAGTTAAAATGATAAAGAAAGCTAAGTGAGAGACACAAATTTTTTTCTTACGTAGCATGACCCATTTGGAAAAAAAATACTGAATTAAAAGTCAGAAGGCCTAAAATTATCTAGATATTTCAAAATAAACCTTTGTTATCATGGAAAAGACATTTGACTCTCTGTGCTTCTATTTAGTCATTTACATAGTTAGAGAATTAAATTAAACAAAGTCTATAAAATTCTGCTTTAAAATGTATTCTATCAATACACACTGATTGGATTGGATCTTTTGTAAAACTGTTGTCATTTTTTGAAAAATCTGTTTTTTCACTCACATTTTCTGGCTTACTCCTAACATTTGAATTAAAAGAAATAATTTGGCAGAAGAGTCTGACCAAGGTTGTGTTTTTAGTTATTTTTACACACACAAATTTAAACATCAAGTAATTAAACAGAACAAAATATATTAATGTATTTTAATTTCCACATTGTAACTAAAAGTATAGTTATTCCAACTCTGCATTATGGGGTCTGTAATTTTTTTTTCTTTGAATTGTACAAATAGACTTCATATCTAAGGAATTCATTGTTCTGCACCTGTATGTTACAAATACGTATTTTTGAGCTTATGCTTCCAGATAGTGAAGTTTTTAAAGACATTTTTGAACTATATCAAATACGTAAATTTTATTCATATTGAGGAAAAGAAAGCAGGATTACTTGCATAAAACATGTACTTCAGTGATAAATGGAAAGTATTAATTCTACCATGTCAGTTGTGACTTCAAGTTTGTTAAGTATTGCATATTATTCTCCTTTGAACATAATGGATAGAACAAGTGTAGTTGGGTTGCCTTCTTGAGATCTAAGAATAAAAACAAGTAGCAGATGGCTTACTGTTGTCAGATCAGCTATGTGAGATTGGGACAAGATGGGCAACCCTAAGACTTCTAGTCCAGGAGGAAAGGAGAAGTGTGAAGCTTGTATCCAACACCCCAGCCTTTTAGAGCACTTCTATAGAGAAAGAGAGAACATCCTAGCTTATTGTATCTAGTATGGCTCTCTGAGATCCAGAGAGCCATAAAACACTGAGACATCACCAAAAAGAGGAAGAAAGAGGCGTAGAGCATACCTGTCACAGAAAAGGTTTCAGAGACTTCTAGAATCTTTAAGTAGGCTTTTTACTGAAGTCTTTTTTATTGAAATTGATTTGTAAAAGCTGGAAAAATTGCCTGTTTCTTTCAATGCACAGATACCAATATAAAACAATAAGGAACATGAGGAATCATGGAAACATGACACAACCAAATGAACAAAATAAATCTCCACTAACTGACCTTCAAGAAATGCAGATCTATGAACAGCTTGACAGGGAATTCAAAATGATGGTCTTAAAGAAGCTTGGTAAATTATAAGAGAACAAATTACACAACTAAATGGAACCAGAAAATAATGAATAAACAAAGTGAGAATATCAATAAAAATATAGAAACCATAAAAACAACCAAACAGAAATTACAGAACTAGAGATACGATAATTGAAGCATAAAGAAATCAATACAGAGTACTAATAACAGACTTGATCAAGCAGAGAAAAGAACCAGTAAACTCAGAGGAATGGAAAGAAAGAAAAATAGGGCAAAAAAAATTAGAAACATATAAAACATCATTACATGAGCCAATGAATGCATTATGGAAGTCACAGAGGGAGAAGACATAGAGAAAGGGTCAGATATATTATTTAAAGAAATTATGTCTCCAAACTTCCCAACCTAAGGAGAAAAATGTATATTCAGATCACGAAGACCACAATATCTCTAATTAAAGGCACTCAAAGAAACTTATTCTGAGATACATCACAATCACATCATCAAAAGATCAAGACAAACAGAATTTGAAAGCAGCAAGATAAATGAGACTCATCATATGCAAGAGAGCTTCCATATCAGCACTTTGGTCAACAGAAACATTTCAGGGCAGAAAGAAGTGGGATGATAGATTCAAAGTGTTGAAAGAAAAAATCTGCCAACTAAGAATATATATTTGGTAAAAGCCTTTCAAACATGAAGAAATAAAAACTTTTCCATATAATCAAAAGCTGAAGCAGTTTATCACTGCTAAACTTGTCTTACAATAAATGCTAAAAGAAGTTCTCCAATTAGAAACAAAAGGCCATTAAATAGCCACATGAAGGTGTATGAAACTATATAATTCACTGGCAAAGCAAATACCAAATACAGTGATGTTGGTGTGTAAACACATTTAAACTTTTAGTACATAAGTTAAAAGAGAAATATATTAAGAATAACTACAATTACATAAAATTTTAATGGCTACACAATATACAAGATGTAAATTGCAACATCAATGGCATAAAATGTGTCTGTAGGAGAAGTAAAAGTGTTGCTTTATATATGTGCGATTGATAAATTATTTTAACTTAAAATGATTATTATATAAGACCTTATATGAGATCTTTGGGTTAACCACAAAGAAAATACTCACAAGACACCTGTGTTAGTCTGTTTTCATACCGCTATGAAGATACTGCCCAAGACTGGATAATTTATAAAGGAAAGAAGTTTAGTTGACTCATAGCTGGAAAGGCCTAAGAAAACTTACAATTATGTTGGAAGGCAAAGAAGAAGCAAGCACCTTTTTGACAAGGCAGTAGGAAAGAAAGAAGTGAAAGAAGAACATCCAAACGCTTATAAAACCTTCAGGTCTCATGAGAACTCACTCACTATCATAAGAACATCATGATCCAATCACCTTCCTTCCTCTACATCTGGGGATTACAAGTCCCTTCTTTGACCCGTGGAGATTACAATTTGAGATGAGTTTTCTGGAGGGGAAAAAGAGCCAAACCATATTAGGACTCAAGGACTCAATTTAGATTTAAGGACACTCAAATGCTGAACATAAAAGGATGAAAAAAGGGATTCCATCCAAACAGTAGACAGAAAAAAAGCAGTCAAGACTACAATTATATAAAACAAAATAAACTTAAATTAAAAAATTATCTCAAAAGACAAAGAAGTTAATATATAATAATCTGTCCAATAATCAGGAAATTACAACAATCCAAAATATATGCACCAAACATCAGCGTGTGTGTAGAAATTCAACAATGCATACCCTGAACAACCAATGGGTTAAAAAAGAAAAGAGAAATTCTAAAATACTTCATAAAAAAATGAAAATAAATACAAAACATACCAAAACTTAAGGAATGCAGCAAAAGCAGTGCTGAGGGAATTTTATAGCAATAAATGCCTATATTAACAAGAAAAAAAAAGAGCATAAATAAACACCTTATGTATATACCCCTATAGAAACCAGGTAAAGAACAAACTAAGCCCCAAATTAGAAGGATTAAAGCAGAAATAAACAAAATGGAGATTATAATACCAATAGAAAAGTCAACAAAACTAAGAATTGGGGTTTTATAAAATGACAAAATTTCTTAGTGCAAGAAAAAACAGAAGACAGAAAACTCAGTAAACAAAATCAGAAATTAAAAAGAGATAATTGATGTTGCATAAATAAAAACTATTATGAATGCATGAACAACTGTACACCAACACAATGTATAATCTAGGTGGAATAGATAAATTTCTAGAAACATACACCTGCTGCAAATGAATTATAATAAAATAGAAATCCTGAACAGACCTACAACAAGTAAGGAGATTGAATCAGTAAACAATAATGTCCCAATTAAGAAAAGCCCAGGGCAAATTTGCTCCACAAGTGAATCCTACCAAACATTTGAAATAAATTATGCCAATCCTTCCCTTCTTAAGAACTGAAGAGAACATTTGTAAACTTATTTCATGATGTCAGCATTACCTGGATATCGAAGCTGGGCAAAAGTACTACAAGAAGAAACTACAAGCTAGCAATATGCTTGATAAAATACAGGTGGGAAATTATCCAAAGAATAATAGCAAATTGATTAGCTGTTGAACTGGACAGAACATTTAAAACATCATACAGTATATTCAAGTGAGATTTGCCCTTGAGCTGCAAGGATGTTTCAATATATGCAAATATGATACACCACATTAACAAAAAAAGTATACTAATCAGATGAGCATAATCATTTTAATAGATTCAGAAAATACAGTTGATAAAAATACTCTTGTGATAAAAATATTCAATACACTTGGTAAAGAAGAAATTTAACTCAACATAATAAAGGCCACAGGAGTAGACCTGGATGTAAGTTCTGCATATGAAACAAAAGATATGGGGAATTTATGCTAATCCTCCCGTCTCAAGAATTTTAGCAAGGGAGTATTTCAAGTGAAGCTCAGGGGAAGCTACAATGTTTTATCTATGTACAAGCCTTCATATGAACTTTAAAGGGCAAGGGAATGAGTACAGAGAATGTCCATCTGATGAGGACAAAGGATTGTGTAAACTTTGTCTGGGATTCTTCTGACATTTATTTGGTAACTACTTTGCCTTATGTAAATTCCAAGATCATTTTGTAGTTAAACAAATAATAATTAATATTTTGGATTCACAATTTATAATCATATTTAGATTATGTAATGGTTAACTATATGTCTCTACTTTGCTGGTCCACAGTACCTAGATATACGGTCAAACATTATTCTGCATGTTTCTGTGCCAGTATTTTTTTTTTAATGAGATTAACACTGAAATCAAGGGACTTTGAGAAAAGCAGATTACTAGGCTTTACCCAATCAGTTGAAGGTCTGAAGAGCCCCAGGGACTGACCTCCTATGGATAAGAATTCTGCCAACGGATAACTTTTAGACTCAAACTGCAACCTTTGTCTCTTCCCTAAATTATCACCCTCTCAGACTTCAGACTTAAACTGCAGCATGACCTCTTTCTTCCTCTACAGCTTAAAGCCTTTGGGAGTTGAGCTGTAGATTTTGGACTTGTCAGACTTCTTAATTCTGTAAGCCAATCCTTAAAATAAATTTATTTACATTTATATCCACATCCTATTAATTTTATTTCTCTGGTGGATCCTAATACAATTTATAATTAAATGTGATCTATAACTTTATATACCATAGTTTTTTTTTCTTTTTTCTAAATGGTAGTAACTGTCTTGATTGATACATCTAGTAATTTCAGTAAAATGTAGAATCACAATTCTTGTTGCTGCTATTAAAAAGCTTCAAGCACTTATTTAAGATAGATTTTTATATCACTTTTAAAGACTCCAGGTACCACTTGCAATTTATTCCTAATATATTACAATATGGGCAGATAAAGAAGCAATGAAAATTCGGAGTCTTTGACCAAGGTCATAAAGTTAGATTTTAATATTTAAAATTGTACTCTAAAATCCCTGACTTCAAAGTCACTGGTCTGTCTACATTACTATGTTTTCTCTCAAATTAACTGCAAATGAGAAGTTGTGTGTTACTTATTATTTGTGAGGAAAAAATGTGCTACTTAATCTTGTTGGTTATTTTAACTATTTTTAGAGAATTGCCTGAAGTTACTAGTTTTCTTCATATAGTTTATTAAAATTAAGTATATTATTCAAAAATGTTTCCCAAGCTCTTTAATACTGTACTATTTTTTGTATTAATGAGCATTTTAATCATGCATTTTAATTATTTCACTCTGTTAGAGGCTTTATCACTGATATCGATATTAATGGATTTCTTACTTGTAATGACCTACTTATGGATCATTTAAACTTAAGACTATATATTTTTAATGTGTCATTAAAGCAGAGTTTCTGAGGATTTTCATCTTAAATTAATTATTCAACTGTAGTAGTTAACCTTTAAATTGGTTTTCAAAGACTTTCTACAGGCATGACTACGTAAGAATTATTTTTGGATGATGTTGCATAGATTTCTTTGAAATCAGTAAAGTGCTAGTTAATCTAGATAGTTTTACATGTCAATTCTAGTCTTCAAACTGTCAAAGATTTTTACTAGTACCTTCCGGCCAGTTATTAATACTAACAGAGCTAAATTAGAGCTGTGTTACTCAGCTTAAAGTTCTATTTCTTTCTATGTTGAATCTTTTTACTTTAATGCCAATTCTTCTGTTGTGAAACTCAACTAAACTTACTATTATTATGACCCATGTTAATCTACATTTTCGTTAACAGATTGAAGGTAGTGCATTTGATTTCAAGTTTATGCAGTCATGATACTATCTAGACCTGTAATTTGCTAGATACTACTTGTGACAATCCGTAAAACTCTATGGTGCTTAGTCTCATGTAACAGGGGCTCAAAGTAAATAGGTGTTATTTATGATTAAATTTATCTTGCTAATGAAATGTTACACTATTGTAACTGTCACACAAAATTACAAAAGTGTCTTCTAAAAGGCACTAGTTTCCCTATTAGTTTCACAATAGTTTCGCTATTACAATAATGAAAAGAAAAAAATCCCTCTTTTTCTCTATTAAATTTTGTCAGTGGGAATGTAAAGAAAATTGCATTATTTGTCAGCTTATTTTGAAAGGAGTGAAGACACTGAATTCAAGAAAATCTAAAGATAAATGCTAAGGGCATTTTAATGGTATGTGGTGCGAATTACTCTCACTTTATTTCCTTTGCCTAAATGCTCCTCTGGTCAGGTTCTCTTACTCCTCTTTTTTTTTTCCCCATTTATTTATTTTATTGTATTTTAGGTTTTGGGGTACATGTGAAGAACATGCAAAATTGTTGCATAGGTACACACGTGGCAGTGTGATTTGCTGCCTTCCTCCCCTTCACCTACATCTGGCATTTCTCCCCCTGCTATCCCCCCCAGCTCCCCACCCCCCACCGTCCCTCCCCTATTTCCCCCCAACTGACCCCAGTGTGTAGTGCTCCCCTCCCTGTGTCCATGTGCTCTCATCGTTCAACACCATTCCATTTGACCCAGCAATCCCATTACTGGGTATATATCCAAAGGATTACAAATCATTCTACTATAAGGACACATATACACAAATGTTCACTGCAGCACTGCTTACAATAGCAAAGACCTGGAACCAACCCAAATGCCCATCGACGATAGACTGGATAGGGAAAATGTGGCACATATACACCATGGAATATTATGCAGCCATCAAAAACGATGAGTTTGGGTCCTTTGTGGGGACATGGATGAACCTGGAAACCATCATTCTCAGCAAACTGACAGAGGAGCAGAAGATCAAACACCACATGTTCTCTCTTACTCCTCTTACTTGCATGTTAATTTATCCCAACCTAATTCTGATTGACTTAAAATGTAAGAAAGCTGAAGCATGCCTTGATTAGGTGTTCCTGATTCTGACTACGACTATTTGCAACAACAATTTTGCAACAACTATTCTATTACTTAGAGGTGATCACTAGATTCTTAAGTCATTCACTTGAGATTTTCCCCACAGTTGCTAACAATCCCTAGTCCTTTCCAATGTGCTGAGGCAATGTTTGCCTAGACCATTTGACTTGGCCACTAAAAAAATTACTTTTTTGAATGATGTAATATAGCAGCAAAAATACGTATGACTTGTGACTTTAATAGTTATTAACTTTTAGATATAAACTCTGAAACATTTATATGTGATGAAGAAACAGCCATATGACAACACAAAAGAAAAAAATCCAAATGGAAAAGCCAGAAACTATCATGTCACTTTAGAATCCCTTCAGTCACTTAATCCCACATAATTAATAACCATGTTTTACTGTATTTATATAAAAATAATTAGCAATTATTTAATACTTTGAGATAAACATTTCCCATGCAATGTATGTATTCTATATAAACTTTGACAAATAACCATTTAAAGGGACATATATTCACTTAATAGTCAGTGACAAGTCCAGAGATGAAGCTTAGATAGCAGATCAGCCTTTGTTCCATTAAAGAACTTAGCTTAGCAATGATGCTATGAAGCATCTATATTATTTCTGTTACTCTCCTGCATGTTAGAAAAAATAATCAGGAAAAGTCTTTTTTTTTTTTTTTTTTTTTTTTGAGACGGAGTTTCACTCATGTTACCCAGGCTGGAGTGCAATGGCGCGATCTCGGCTCACCACAACCTCCGCCTCCTGGGTTCAGGCAATTCTCCTGCCTCAGCCTCCTGAGTAGCTGGGATTGCAGGCACGCACCACCATGCCCAGCTAATTTTTTGTATTTTTAGTAGAGACGGGGTTTCACCATGTTGACCAGGATGGTCTCGATCTCTTGACCTCGTGATCCACCCGCCTCGGCCTCCCAAAGTGCTGGGATTACAGGCTTGAGCCACTGCGCCCGGCCCCAGGAAAAGTCTTTACAGCTTTCTGAACTTATCTTCATTTTGATTTTGCTTTTCTCTATTCAGGCAAGTCATTTCCTTCACCTCATCTTTTCTTTTAATGATTTTTATGTTATTCTACCAGAATCTTTCACTTTTTATCTTATTATAGATGGAGGAGGGCAATGCCCAATGAACAAACATTTCATCATCCTGAAATCTGAATAGGTAATATTATAGCACTATATATTCATTTTTTAAAATAATTATTTGCTTGTTAAACCTTTTCCTAGGTAGCAGAATAACATCAATAGTTTTTTTTAGATGTTGACTCCCCAATAGATTATATCCCAGCAAGAATGACACAAAAAAATGTAGAAATATAACACAGAAAGTATGTAGTATAATGAAAGATTATAAGTGTTCTTGTTAAAATGTTAAAACATGTTGAAGGCATTCAGGAGTATAGTTTACCTTTTTTTTCCCCCTGAGACAAAGTCTTGCTCTGTTGCCCAGTTTGGAGTGTAGTTGCATGATCTCAGCTCATTGTAATCTCTGCCTCTGAGGTTCAAGGGATTCTTCTGTCTCAGCCTTCCAAGTAGCTGAGATTACAGGGGTACACTACCACACCTGCTAACTTTTTGTATTTTGTTATTGTTGTTGGTAGAGGCGGGGTTTCACGATGTTACCATGTTCGCCAGGCTTGTCTCAAACTCCTGACCTAGTGATCTGCCCTCGTCAGCCTCCCAAAGTGCTGGGATTATAGGCATGAGCCACTGCGTCTGGCCAGAGTATAAGTTTACCATTTTAACTAGAGTGGTCAGGGTAGGTGATAAGGTAAAGCTAACATTTGAGCAAAAACTTAATAAAGATCTTGTAGATCTGAAGGAAGAGTTTCTAGGCAGAAGTTAATAGCTAGAACAAGAGATCTAAGGCAGAAGAATATCAGAGGTGTTACACTAACAATGAAATCTGGAGCTAAATGGGCCAGGGCTATGGTAGTAGGACATAGAATGTCAAATAGTGCATTTCTGAAGATCTGAGTTACTAATAACTACGCAGGTAATCAGGTATAAACAGTGATTTCCCCAAAGCAAATTATAACATATGATCACCCATCTATATCCCATCATAAGAATTTTATCTTTTACGTTGAGGAAAGAAGAGTCATTGTAGATTTTTGAGCAGATAAATTATTTTTGAGCAGATTGATTATCAAATCAAGCAGTCTGATATATGTTTTAACTTAAGCCTTTTAAATCTCTGTTAAAATAAATAGATGTTCTATTAATATTCCTTGAATGAATGCCAGAGTACCCGCACTATCCTATTGATAATAAACAAGGTAGGGTATGCACAAAATATGAATTCAGGAGAGCAGTTAGAAGTCTAGGAATTCAATATAATTCCAGTAAGAAATAATAGCTTAGACAAGAGTTATAGAGATAAAGGTAGTAAAATATGCTTAATTTCTGGATATATTTTGAGAGTATACTCTGAAGAATTTCCTGGATCTACTGGATAAAACACAAGGGAAGAGCAGAAATAAAGATTTACATGAATTTTGGGTTTGAGAAGAATTGTGATTATTATAAATGGAACGGGATAAATTATAGACATATAGATGTAGTAGTTCTGTTTCATAGGTCCAAAAGTTTCATTTAAAAACTTGATTGGATAGCAAAGTGGAAGTGTTGAGTAGATATTAAAATATTTCACTCTGTTGTTAGATAGAGATATATGCTGAAAATTTTAAAATAGTAACTTCAAGTTAGTATAAGATATTTTATAAAAGCCATGAGACTAAATTCTATTTGGAAGGATTGAGTACAGAAAGAGAAGAGAAGAGGATCAAGTACTGAAATCTCTCCCACATTTTTATTAATTCAATAATTATTTGTTATACTAGGAAAACCAGAGGAAGAAAAATCAGTTGAGATACCAGAAGGATTGGCAGAAAATATACAGACTGTGGTGCCTAGAAAAATAAATGAAAAAATAGCATCCATTTTATATGAGAGCACTGTAGTGTTCTCTTAGTAGGCGAGATATTTTCCTCTATGTTCCAAATTCTGTTTAACCACTTATAAGCTGTATGTATGTATATGGGTGTGTGTGTATGCATATACATGCATATGTATATTAATTTGATTCATTTTTTAAAAATTATACAACAGAATTTGCCTAGTATCAATGCTTCAACTACCTCTTCTCATAAACATTTTTTTTCATATTGAGAAATACAGAAAGACATACAAATAGAAAGGGTGTGAACGATGATAAGAAATAACCATAAATGTCTACAATAAAATGGTCATAAGAGAAATGCAAATCAAAACCACATTGAGATACCATCTCATGCCACTTAGAATGGCGATCATTAAAAAATCTGGAGACAACAGATGTTGGAGAGGATGTGGAGAAATAGGAACATTTTTACACTGTTGGTGGGAGTGTAAGTTAGTGCAACCACTGTGGAAGACAGTGTGGTGATTCCTTAAGGATATAGAAATAGAAATTCCATTTGACCCAGCAATCCCATTACTGGGTATATGCCCAAAGGATTATGAATTGTTCTGTTATAAAGACACATATACACATATGTTCACTGCAGCACTGCTTACAATAGCAAAGACTTGGAACCAACCCAAATGTCCATCAGTGATAGAGAGGTTAAAGAAAGTGTGGCACATATACACCCTGATATACTATGCAGCCATAAAAACAGATGAGTTCATGTCCTGTGCAGGGACATGGATGAATCTGGAAATCATCATTCTCAGCAAACTGACACAAGAACAGAAAACCAAACACCACATCTTCTCACTCATAAGTGGCTGTTGAACAATGAGAACACATGGACACAGGGAGGGGACCATCACACACTGGGGTCTGTTTTGGGATGGGGGACTAGGGGAGGAATAGAAGGGGTTGGGGAGCTTTGGGAGGGATATCATTAGGGGAAATATCTAATGTAGGTGATGGGGGGATGGAGGCAGCAAACCACCATGGCATGTGTAACAATCCTGCAATATCTGCACATGTACCCCAGAACTTAAAGTGAAATAAAATAAAAATAGGAAAATATTTGATATGCTTACATACAAAGAGACTTTATGCAACTCTCTATGTGTATACTTTAAAAAAAAATTTAATTTTAGTTTTAATTTTTGTGGGAGCATAATAGGTATATATATATATATATATATATATATTACATGAGATATTTTAATGTAGGTTATATGTTCAATAATTATCTTATGTAAAAGGCCGTATCCATCACCTGAAGCATATTTGTGTTATATATAATCCAATTATATTCTATTAGTTATTTTTATATGTATAATTAAATTATTTTAACTGCTAACTATGGTTATATTTAAATATATAATTAAATTATTTTAGCCTAATATTTGCTGTTGTGCTAGCAAATACTAGGTCTTATTTATCCTATCTAAATATTTTTGTACCCATTTACCATCTCCACTTTCTCCCACCCACCCCCTACATTTTTCCTAGCTTCTAGTAACCATCCTTCTTCTCCATAACTCCATGAGCTCAATTATTTTAATTTTTAGCTCCCACAAATAACTAAGAGCATGTGAAGTTTTTCTTTCTGTACCTGGCTTATTTTATTTAACATAATGATTTCCAGTTCCATCTATGTTGTTACAAATGACAGAATCTCACTCTTTTTAAAAATTAAAATATTTTTTAAAAGATGAATAGTTTACACACAAGTTACTGTGTTAAAATATTCTGTGTGTTTCTGTGTACTTACTACTACTAGTGAATTTTATACCTTCAAATGGTTTCTTATTGCTCATTATCATCCTTTGCTTTCTGATTGAAGTAATCCCGTTAACATTTATTGTGGGACTGGCCTCTTGTTGATGAACTCCTTCAGCTTTTGTTTGTCTGGGAAAGTCTCCATTTCTCCCTCATGTTTGAAGGATACTATTGCTGGATATACTATTTTAAGATAAAAGATTTTTTTTTTCTCTCTAACAATTTAAATATATCATTATAATATTTACTGGTCTATAAGATTTCCACTTAAAAATCTGCTGTCAGACATATTGAAGATCCATTGTATGTTATTTGTTTTGTATATCTTGCTGCTTTTAAGACTGTTACTTTATCCTTGACCTTTGGGAGTTGATTATTAAATGCTTTGAGGTAGTATTCTTTGGGTTAAATCTGCTGGGTGTTCTATCACCTTATTGTATTTGGATATGGATATCTTTCTTTAGGTTTGGGAAGTTCTCTTTTATTATTCCTTTAAATAAATTTTCTACCCCTGTCTCTTTCTCTACCAAATCTTTAAGGCCAATAACTTAGATTTGCCCTTTTGAGGCTCTTTTCTAGATTCTATAGGTGTGCTTCATTGTTTTTTGTTCTTTTTTTTCTCCTCTTACTATTTTCAAATAAGCTGTCTTCAAGCTCACCAAGTCCTTCTTCTGCTTGATCCATTAGCTATTATAAAACTCTGATGCATTTTTATAAAACTCAATTGCATTTTTCAGCTCCAGATCTTCTGCTTGATTCTATTAAATTATTTTAGTCTCTTTGTTAAATTTTACCTATAAAATTTTGAGTTCCTTCTCTGGGTTATCTTGAATTTCTTTGAGTTTTGTCAACACAGCTATTTTGAATACTGTATCTGAAAGGTCACATATCTCTGTTTCTCTAGAATTGGTCTGTGGTGCCTTATTCCATTCATTTGGTAAGGTCATGTTTTTGTCAATGGCCTTGATCCTTCTGGATGTTCTTCAGTGTCTAGGCATTGAAGAAGTAGATACTTACTGTAATCTTTGCAGTCTGAGCTTGTCTGTAATTGTCTTTCTTGGGAAGGTTTTCTAAGTATTCAACAGGACTTGGGTGTTGTGATCTAAGCTGTATCTGTATTAGGGGGTGCCCCAAGCCCAATAATGATATGGTTCTTGAAGCCTCATGGAGATACTGCCTTGATGGTCTTGAATAAGACCCATAAGAATTTCCTGGGTTACTAGGCAGAGATTCTTGTTCTTTTCCCTTTCTAAAACAGAGTGTCTCTCTTTTTCTGATCTGAGCTTCCTGAAGCCAGGGGCAGGCTGAGGTGACACAAGCACCATTGTGGCCACCACTGAAAGCGTGCTAAATCAGACCTAAAGCCAGCAGAGGATTGTGTTGCACCCAGTGCCTGCTGTAACAACTACCTGGATACAGGCTGTGTGTACTCAAGGCCCTGGGGCTCTCCAATAGCACGTGGTGAAGCCAGCCAATCTTGTGTCCTACCCTTCAGGGAAGCGAGTTCCCCTAGGCCCTGGGAAGGTCCAGAGGTGTCCTCTGGGAACAAGACTAGAGTCCCAAACCTTAGAAGTCTATCTGGTGTTCTATTGTATTGTGGCTGAGCTGGGTACTCAAACTACGAGATGTAGTTTTTCCCCACTCTTCCTCCCATTTTCAGACAAAGTCTCTTTTTTGTGGCCACCACCACAAGCCCACGAAGGAATACTGACAGGCTGCCATTGATGTTTCTTAAGGTCCAAGGGCTCCTCAGTCAGCTGTGGTGAATGCTGCTTGGCCTGGGACATAGCCTTTAGGGCAGTGGGCTCCGTTTCTGGTGCAGGGTAGGTCCCAAAATGCTGTCCAAGATCCTAGGCCTGGAATTGGGGATCCTAAGAATCACTTGGTGCTCTGCTTGCCCGGGGTCGAGCTGGTAATAAAAGTGCAAAACTAAATTCCCTTTACTTTTCCCTCTACTTTTCTCAAGTATAAGGAGTCACTCTCAAGTAGAAGGTGCCACTCTCTCAGAGTCTCTGGAGTAGAAGGAACCACCAGAACATAGAATATGGTGAGTCTCACCTGAAGCCAGCATCTCTCACAGTCTCACCCAAGGCCCATGATATACTACCTGCATAACACTGTTATTCAGGTTTCAAGGGCTTTTTTAGTTGGAATGTGGTGTGCCCTGCTGGGATTGTGTCCATCCCTCAAAAGCAGGGAGTTCCCTTCTGGCCCAGGTGTGTCTAAAAATTTCATCTGGGAGCTAGACCCTGGATGTGCAGTCTCCCAACTCCAACTCATGCCCTATTTTACTGTCTGATGTGGAACCCAAGATGCAAAACAAAGTCTTCTTTAGTCTCCTTTTTTCTCTCCTCGAGCAGAAGAAAGGAGCCTCTTTTCAAACTGCCAGCTGTAGAGTCTAGAGTTGGGAAAGGTGTGACACAAGTACTTCCTTAGCCTCCACAATTGGAGTGTCAGTAGGTTCTGTGTCCCCTCAGTTCACGAGCTCTGAACCCAGTTTAGTACTAGGATTTGACTAGGAGTCACCCAGGAATTGCAGGACAGTTGCCACAAGGCACACCACATGTACTGCAGTTTTATTGAGACACCCACATCACTTTAGCCAATAGTGGAGAGGCTTGCCAGAACTCAAGTTTCCATCACTGGGATGGGCAGTTTTCTTGTGGCTAGTGTTTACACCCTCCATGGGCAGGCACAAGCCAAGTTCAGACTGGTTTGGCTTTCTATCATGACAGGGCAACTCTGAGTTCAATTGCAACCACTTGCAATTGCTGTACTGTTTCTTCCCCAAGGGCACAGGTCTCTGCATCATGTGGATGATGCTAGGGAATCAGGGAGGAGTGGCACTGGCAATTCAAAATCGTCTCCTACCCTCTGCAGTGCCTGTTTCAGCAGAATGAAGTTAAAACCAAGTACTATGAGTGCTCACCCGATGTTTGGTTCTGATGGCTATGCTTTTATTGAGTAGAGAGTTGTTAAACTGGTGTTCCTTGCAGGGGGGACAATTGTTGTGGCCTTGTATTTGAAAATCTTGCTCTACCCCTCCTGTCTGTGTATTATTGCCCCCCTTTCAATGTTCACAAAATCACCTTCTTCCAAAGGATTTGCTGACCTCTGTTCCTCTTTTCTTCCTCTGATTTGTTATTTTTCAGAGACACCACACATGAATTATTTCATAGAACTCACTAACAATCTTGTCAAATAGTCGTCAAGCACTTTCTTCAATGATGCAATGTTATTTGCTATTATTTGTGCCTCCATAAAATAGTTTTTATATTATATTGCCATAAACTCTTTAATTATCTGCTTCTCAATTAGTCTGTATACTTCTTGTGAACAAACCAATTTATTTATTTTAAAAAGTGTTATATTTTACATTGTACCATAAGAGGTGAAAATAACAAAATTATTAAACATATATGAATTAATTATCTGTGTATTACATATGTTTTCCTAAAAATTGTTTTTTACTCTATTATGGTATGCATTTGATAAGTTGCTATTTGAATTTAATTTCAATTATTTCTGGTCATGTGTAATTCAATTAATTATTAATAAATATCCATTATATGCAAATGCCATTAGAATGTGTATATATATAAATATATGCCTTTAGAGGCATATATATATATTATATATATATTATATATATAATATAAATATATACGTATGTGTATATGTCTATGTATATATGTATATGTATATGCACATATATGGAAAATTATCCTCAACAATGGTAATGGCAAAATCGCAAATTTTACCACTGTAACACTTTTACATTCTAATCATTACCCAGTACCTAACCAAAACAAGCTGGTCCTGTTCTGGTTTTAAGTTGATTTTTTAGGCAGTCATTACATATCTCAATAATAACATATACCTGCAGATGGTGGTGGCTCGAAATTATCAGTAAAACCCATTGAATGCTGGCCCATTGTTAGATAGTATTTGCAACAAAAGGCACTCAACTATGAGATTGTGGATGGCCTAGAAAGCCAGAAACATACCACATATTAAGTTCAAGGGTCACAATTGTGTAAGTTGACTGATTATTTTGGAACAGCAACACGTTAAACTAAAAGAATGCCAACAGAAATGAGGAACTACTGAAAGCTCTGGGAGTGTTACAGATGTCAAGAATGTAATCTATCTTCAAAGAACAGGCAGGAAAAAAAGTCCCATAAAACGTGACTTTTTCTATCATGTACCCAAGAAGGTCATATTTTGAAAGAAATTACAAGTGTGCAATGCATTCGTGTATTCTGATTCAGAAACATATAGTTATTTATTTTGTGCCCAGTCTATGATGACAAATGCATTGCATATCCAGTGCAATTATGAATCCAGGTTTTGAGGGTGTTGATATGGTCAATTCAGGTTTGAACAGCAACTTTATTCCAGTACAACTTATTGAAAACAGGACATCTGCATTCATTCTAATTGAGACGGCATCTCTTCTCCATATAAATTTTACCATAACCTACTCAAATTCCTCAAAAGCTCAGCAAATCTATTGTACAGTATGGTGGTTATAGTTAGTGATAATATATTTTTAACTACAAAAATGTAAAAATAATTGATGTTGCCGGGCACGGTGGCTCAAGCCTGTAATCCCAGCACTTTGGGAGGCCGAGGCGGGTGGATCACGAGGTCAAGAGATCGAGACCATCCTGGTCAACATGGTGAAACCCCGTCTCTACTAAAAATACAAAAAATTAGCTGGGCATGGTGGTGCGTGCCTGTAGTCCCAGCTACTCAGGAGGCTGAGGCAGGAGAATTGCCTGAACCCGGGAGGCAGAGATTGCGGTGAGTCAAGATCGCGCCATTGCACTCCAGCCCGGGTAACATGAGTGAAACTCCGTTTAAAAAAAAAAAAAAAAAAAAGAGAATTGATGTTAAGTGTTCTTGACACAAAAATGGTAACTATGTGGGGTAATACAAGTGCTAATTAGCTAGACTTGATCATTGAACAACGTATTTATACTTCAAAACATTATGTTGTACACAACAAGTATACACCATTTTAACTGTCAATTTAAAAGAAATAAATGAAATGTTAAAAAAGCTGAAGTCGAATATTTGTGGATTGAAATTACTCATAAATTAATTTGTGGGGAAGTGTCTTTATAGAATTTTGTCATCCTATGCAAGAACTTTGAATGTTTATTTAGATAAGTATTTTGTTATTTTTTAACTTTTTTCATGTAAGATGCATGGGATATATTTATTAGAAATAATTATTAGATTAAAACATTTATTGCTATCATTATCAGTATATGAATTTTTATATTTCCTTATTGGTGCAAAGGATTTCTGTCTTTTTTTCTATATATTTTCAGTATAGCTACAATTATCAAATCTTAGTTTTGATAGATTAACATTTGGTTTCAGCTTATTTGATTCTTAATTTCAGCACTGTTTCATCTCTTTATACTGTATTTGTATCTTTTCATTCATCTCAATTTTTCCTTTGTATTAGAACCAATGAAATTAGATAAGTGAATGACTCTTTAAGTCAATCATTTTTTTCTTCTTTTCTTTTCTAATGGTAAGAAAACTTAATATGAGATCTACCTTCTTAACAAATTTAAGTGTACACATCGCAGTGCAATTCGCAGCCTTGACCTGGTCTATTTACAGTAATGATTGCATGATGAAAAGATGACCCTGTTCACTTAACTGAGTGTAGCTTTGATATCTTAAATGATATAAAAAGTCATTTTTAATCAGTAAATGACTTATATACTCCAGCAAGTTCTTATAGAAACATTATCAAATTTTTCATCTTGAAATTTCTATTAGAATTGATAGATTTAAACCATTCCGATATATACAACTCATATTGTGTATGAGTTGATATGGCCTTACTATGTGCCAGTCACTATGTTAGGTGACAGAGAAATGATAAATGATCAAATAGTAAATGCACTTTCTACATCTATAAACTTACAGTAGTGAGGATCAAAGATTACTGACACAATATTCATGCAAACAAATTGAAGTTATGACTGTTGCAGAAGAATATAAAATATTTTATACAGATTTTAATGGCGTAGAACATCATCTGTTATTATTCGATATTAAATATTTATTCGACCAAAATTTATGGTTAATCATTTAAATATCAAATGCCTAATAAATAGAAGACAAGAGGTATTGGTCCATATGCTTGAAACTTTTTTTTAGTAGACAAACTGTTCTTCATAAGAATGATCATTTGATAATAAAATATATCAACCAATTACCCATTGAGAGGGACTGTTAAAAATGGAATATTTCTGATTTGTTTCTTATCAAACAAAGAACATAGTTGTTTTCGAAGAAACTAAGTATTTAAATTTCTGGAAAATGGTATGCAGGAAAGTGCTATTGAGCAACCATCAAGTTGCTTGTGTGTCAACTGTGCCATTCTACCTTGCAGTGACAAAGAAGCTCCATGCTTGGATGGTAGCTTAACATTGTCCTGTTGGAACAGTGTACATAGCGCATAGCAAAAAGCGGGCAGATATTTTTTGTAAGGGGTATATAGAAATCAAATATATTTTAATCACAATTATTTATCTTATTTTTTTTAGTTATAATTCAGATTTAGGGAGTACATGTGTATGTTTGTTATATGAGTATATAGCAAAATGATAAGGATTGAGCTTCTAGTATATCCACCACCCAAATATTGAACATGGGATACAATAGCTAATGTTTCAAACTTACTACCCTCTTTTTCTTTCTCTGTCCCTTTTTGTGGAATCCCTAGGGTTTACTATTATTTGTATATTTATGTTTATTTGCTTAGATCCCACTTATAAATAAAAACATGCAATATTTGATTTTCTGCTTCTGAGTTAGTTCACTTAGTATAAAAGCCTCCAGCTTCCTCCACATTGCTCTAAAGGACATGATGTCATGTTTTATTCATGGCTACATAGTATTCCATGATGTATATTTACTTTATATGTTTCTTTTAGTAAGAAAAAATTATTTTTTTGTTTTTATGGAAGAAGACATGCATTTTAAAGTGATTAAATATATATTATTGAACTCATTAGAGTAAGATTTCTAGAAGCCCTATGTACAAATACTTTAAGAATGTGCTGTAAAAAGCAAGTTTTCAAAGTCAAGTTAATAAAAATCTTCCAGTCAAATTCTGAGAAGTATTATGCCTAAATCTGTAAAGTTGTCATCATTAATTAGACATACTTGTTTTATGACTACTCTTGAATATTATGATATATGATCTAGCTCTAAAGCCTCATTGCAGAAGAAGAGTGTTCAGTTTAAAATATTTGTGGGAAAATATAGAAAGCATATATGACAATTTAGCCTTGTGACATTAGATTTCCTTTTGAAAAATAGTAATAATAATCTAATAGTGAAAAGTTAAATTGCATGTACTTCTAAATGAATTTTTAAATAAAAATTATACTATTGCACATTAAATATTTCAAAATAGAGTTGTCACTGTTTTATTAAAATGTAATGTTTTATATTCAGTGTGAATGTAGAAAAATGTTATTTAAAGTCATAATTATCAATTATTCCATTTTCTGCTCCTTTACATTATTTGAATAATTAGCCAGCCACCAAAGTAGCTTAGTATCCTTGATTAGTAAAAAATTCCCTGATTAAAAGCTGCACTGCTTTTAATATAAATTGTTGTTACAAAATCAATGCCTCTTATTTCTAATTAAATGGGTTAATGGATTTTGGCATTAAAAAAAAAAAAACCTTGAAATGTGTTATTTGCAAACTATTCAGAGTCTCATTTCAATAATGGATTATCTGGTTAGCAATGACCGGAGAAAACCTTTCAAGAAGATGGCCTGAAAAGCAAACTTGACATAATAAAATTATTCAGCTCCCGTAACCTTCCTGCTCATGATTGTTAGGTAAAAATATGGTTAGGCAGAAATCTGACAAAATTAGAAATAATTTTAATTAACTGCTCCGTGAAGTTTTGGTTCTAATCTTTAAAGGTAAGATATTAGGATAATCAAGGAATTCACAAATCTCCCATTTTGACTGCTCTTCATTTGACTTTGAAATTTAATTATTAAATTTATCCAAGGATTTAGTGAACAATGTTGATTATATGGATACATAATTGAAGTGATTTTTGTGTCTGACTTTTTTTAATGTCAAATGTCAGGGATAGGGCTAAATAATTTCTAGAAATCTTTTCAGCTTAAACATTATGTAATTCTATGGCAATTTGAGAATATCAGTTTTTACCTTTTGCTTCCTGGGAGAACAATTGTACATGAAAAAATTAGAAAATTATTTCCAAAGAACTTATACTGATAATGTTATCAATTGGTTCATAGGATTACTTTCTGAATGTTGATTTTAGATATATGATATACATAAAAATTAAAATGAAAAAACAAGTATGTAAAGCATTGTGGCTCATGTCTATAAACCAATCTCTTTGGGATGCTGAGGTGGATTGCTTGAGCCCAGGAGTTTTAGACCAACCTTGACCACCTGACAAAACCCCATCTCTACAAAAACTAGCCAGGTCTTATTGTGTGCACCTGTAGTTTAAGCTCCTTGGGAGGCTGAGGTCCAAGCTACTGGGAAGTTGAGGCTGCAGTGAGCTGGTATCACACCACTGAACTCCAGCCTGGGTAATACAGTAAGACCCTGTCTCAAAAATTAGTTCAATATTTATTTTAATAATTCATTTAATCTTTCATTTGCTGTTTCACAGCATTCTGAAGCTAAGTTTGGGAGGTAAGATCTTAGGAAGGCAATCAAGAGATTTGTACATAGAGTTAATTCCAGTTAAACATTATGTGTGTCACAACGTGAAAACTTTAACAGCAACAAAGCTTGAGGCCCCTGGCTATATTTATTGCTATTAATATTTTGTTTAGAGAGTGCAGTTTAGAACTCTATGTTTTATTATAGCAAGGGTAACTTGCCAACTAGTTCCATTGTTTGAAATTGTAAATAATATTGTTTTATTGATATGAATTATTCTTTTCAGTTTTTTAAAAGTATGAAAGTTGGATTTTTAAAGTATTATGTAAAGATTACCTCCAAGAAACAAAAAATGTTAAACAGAAGCAGCAGTTATGTATGTGACTGCGTATAATGGATATTAATGGGACCTTCTAAGCAAGAGCCCTGAGTAACTTCACTGGTCTAGCATCAAGGAAAAGGACCCTATGCACAGATAACACCTTTTTATAGAGTTTTATAGATTTCAATAAAATCGGTTCTTATTACATACAATTTAAGTATAAATTTGCATATCTCTTTTCTTTTATACTGTGGAAAATGTGTACAAATAGAGTATATACATTTTTGCTTTTTCTCACTTGCAATTTTATCTTTTATAGTTTTATGGAAAAAATTTATATTGCAACATGATATTCAAGAATCAATATTTGGTATCATACCTTATCTCCTTATATCCATTCATAACTTAATTTCAAAATAGTAGACTGTGAAAAATCCACTAACTTGAAACCCTCCATGTTTTCCACACATCATTTATATAAAAGCCTTACTAATTGTAGTTTACTCATAGTTCTTGTATTTGAAGATTGTTAAAATGACATTGAGATTTCAGGAGTAATACAACTGGAGCCAGAGACAAACATATCAACAAATTTATTATTTGTTACTTTAAATTGTTTTCAGTTTGCTGAAGTTATTCATTATTAACACAAGTAATTGATGTAAAAATAGTTTTTAAATCTTAAATTTTATATTTAAAATGATAAAGTCCTGAAAATATAAATAAATACCAATTTTTATGAAAAAATATTTTATTTTCTATACATCTTTCTAACGGCAAAACTAAATTTAAAGGCAAAACTCCTTTTGCTCCAAGATTGCTGATTAGACACAGCCAAGTGGGACATCTCACACAGAGGGACAGAGACATCGTATAGACTGGTGCCTTTCTGGCAGATCTTCAGAGGGAAGGCACTGAGAGCACCCAGAGGAGAGGCACAGAGGCTGAGCTGAAGAGGGAGAAAGTTAGGAACCCGACATGGGGCTACCATACACCAGGCTTTGTTCCTGGCACCCAACTACTACTACGGAGGTGGTGAGTTGGACAGGCAAGGGGCAACCTGTTGTTGTCACAGGAGTCCTGGTAGGAAGAGACCCCTCAACGACCACAGACACTTGCGTTAGTAAGGAAAGCTACTTAGAGGAGTGATAGAGGCAGAATTCCAGCCTCGGCAGAACCAAGAAGGTTTGGTACAGGAGTGTCTGTAGTGGAGCACAGCCAGGAATGTCCAGCCCCTAGGTCCAACTTGCTCCCATAAAATACTTTAGCCCTAGGGAACTGTTGGACCTGAACTTTGCAAGGTAGTCTTGCCTATGAGATGGAGACAGTCCAACCTGAGCACTCCTTGGTCTGCTGGTTCCTCCTGGGCCCCAGTCTGGTTGTGCCCGTCAGCAGTGCAACTCCCAGGTATCTCCTGAGAATCTGCATCATAGCTCCTGCACTGCTAGACCATACCTGACAAGCAGAGTGCGCCAGCAGAGACATACCTCACAGACATGCACCATCTTGTTCATGCCCTTCCCTACCCAGAGTCTCCCCCATACAATTTTGTCTGCAGGCACTCACCCACAGCCACCTGTGACACTGCTTTACCAGTGCATTTGCATGGGCAGACTTAGCCTTTCCTCCCCAGCCACTGCTGCCAGCAGGAGTGTCCTCTACCCCTAGCCCCACACCACTGTTTCCTCTGAGTAATAGCTGGCACAAAGTCCACCAGCCCCACTAACAACAGTGCCCCATTCCCACCAGTGCCCCACCCCCATGCTAAAACCACCTTGGGTGTGAACCCATGCACAGTCATGCACAATTGCTGGCATGGACCCACTCCCCTGTGCCATACTGCCACCACCACTCCAGTGAATGCATGTCTACAGGCTAGTGCCCCATGACAGCCAACAAATGTAAAGTCTGCCACACTGGTGCTACTTCTGCTGTTGTTGGCACATGCAAACAAAGATGGATCCCTTTGCCACTGCCCTAGGGAGTCCTTTGGCTGTCACCACACATTAGAATGTGGTGATCAGCTGCCCAGGAAAAACTTGGCCTCTCCAGCATAGCAGGTTTCTAATCTGTAGGAGCCAGAAATCAAAGTCAAGGCCTGATACCATTTTGCCAGAATTAGATACACATTCCAGGAGTCCTAAGTCAAGCCTTGGTACACTAAAATCTTCCAGCAATGCAGCCAGTTTCCTGAAGCCACCTTATACCTCAGTCAAACCCCCAAGATAACCAAATAGGATTAAAAAAATCCAAAGGACAGCAAGTTCAAAGATTGAAGGAACAACAGCACGCAAAGATAAAAAAGGACATGTGTAAGAACTACGACATAAAAACCAGAAGAGATTGATATTCAACATTTTTCCCCATACTTTTTCTTATACTTTAAGTTTTGAGGTACATGAGCAGATCTTGCAGGTTCATTACATAGGTATACACATGCCATGGTGGTTTGCTGCGTCCATCCCCCCATCACCTGCATTAGGTATTTCTCCTAAAGTTATCCCTCCCCAATCTCCCCAACTTCTGATATGGCTCCTGTAGCTCCCTAACCCCCAAAAGACCCTAGTGTGTGATGTTTCCCTTCCTGTGTCCATGTGCTTTCATTGTTCAACAGCAACTTATGAGTGAGAAGATGTAGTGTTTGGTTTTCTGTTCTTGTGTCAGTTTGTTGAGAATGATGGTTTCCACATTCATCCACGTCCCTGCAAAGGACACAAACTTAACCTTTTTTAAATAGCTGCATAGTATTCCATGGTGTATATGTGCCAAATTTTCTTTGTCCAGTTTATCTTTGATGGTCATTTGGGTTGGTTCCAAGTCTTTGCTATTGTAAACAGTGCTGCAATGAACATTGTGTGCATGTGTCTTTATAATAGAATGATGTATAATCCTTTGAGTATATACCCAGTAATAGGATTGCTGGGTGAAATGGAATTTCTATTTCTAGATCCTTGAGGAATCGCCATACTATCTTCCACAAAAGTTGCATGAATTTACACTCCCCCCAACAGTGTAAAAGCACTCCAATTTTTCCACATCTTCTCCAGCATCTGTCTCCAGATTTTTTAATGATCACCATTCTAACTTGCATGACATGTTATCTCAATATGGCTTTGATTTGCATTTCTCTAATCACCAGTGATGATGAGCATTTTTTCATGTTTGTGGGCTTTATATATGTCTTCTTTCAAGAAGTGTCTGTTCATATGCTTCGCCCACTTTTGAATGGATTTTTTTTTTCTTGTAAATCTGTTTTCGTTCATTGTAGATTCTGGATATTGCACTTTGTCAGATGGGTAGATTGTAAAAATTTTTTCCCATTCTGTTGGTTGCCAGTTCACTCTAATGATTGTTTCTTTGTTGTACAGAAGCTCTGAAGCTTATTTAGATCCCATTTGTCTATTTTGGCTTTTGTTGCCATTGCTTTTGGTGTTTTAGTCATGAAGTCTTTGCCTATGCCTATGTCCTGAATGGTATTGCCTAGGTTATCTTCCAGGGTTTTTATGGTGTTAGGTCTGACGTTTAAATGTTTAATCCATCTGGAGTTAACTTTTGTATAAGGTGTAAGGAAGGGGTCCAGTTTCAGCTCTCTGCACATGATTAGCCAGTTTTCCCAGCACCATTTATTAAACACAGGATCCTTTCCCCATTGCTTGTTTTTGTCAGGTTTGTCAAGGATCAGATTGTTGTAGGTGTGTGTTTTTACTTCTGAGGTCTCTGTTCTGTTCAATTAGTCAATGTCTCTGTTTTGGTACCAGTACCATGCTGTTTTGATTACTGTAGCCTTAAAGTATAACTTGAAGTCAGCTAAATTTATGCCTCCAGGTTTGTTTTTTTGCTTAGGATTGTCTTGGCTATACAGGCTCCTTTTTGGTTCCATATGAAGTTTAAGGTGTGTTTTTTTTCCCCATTCTGTGATGGGAGTTCACTCATGATCTGGCTCTCTGCCTGCTATTGTTGTATAGGAATGCTTGTGATTTTTGAACATTGATTTTGTATACTGAGACATTGCTGAATTTGTTTTATATCTTGAGATTTTGGGCTGAGATAATGGGGTCTTCTAAATGCACAATCATGTTGTATGCAAATAAAGACAATTAGACTTCCTCCTTTCCTAATTGAATACCCTTTATTTCTTTTACTTTCATGATTGCTCTTCCTCAGAGCTTCAATACTGTATTGAATAAGAATGGTGAGAGAGGGCACCCTTGTCTTGTGCCAGTTTTCAAAGGGAATGCTTCTAGTTTTTGCCCATGCAGTATGATATTTGCTGTGGGCTTGACATAAATAGCTTTTATTATTTTTAGTACATTCAATGGATACCTAGTTTATTGAGAGCTTTTAGCATAAAGGGCTGTTGAATTTTGCCAAAGCCCTTCTCTGCATCTATTGAGATAATCATGTGATTTTTGTCTTTTGTTCTGTTTATGTGATGATTTATGTTTATAGATTTGCATATGTTGAACCAGCCTTTTGACCCTGGGATGAGGCCTACTTGATCATGATGAATAAGTTTTTGATGTGCTATTGCATTCAGTTTGCCAGTATTGAAGATTTTGCATTGGTGTTCATCATGGATATTGGCCTGAAATTTTCTTTTATAGTTGTGTCTCTGCCAGGTTTTGGTATCAGGATGATATTGGTCTCATAAAATGGGTTAGGAAGGATCACCTCTTTGTATTGTTTGGAATAGTTTCAGAAGGAACGTTACCGGCTCCTTTTTGTATGTCCGTAGAATTTGGCTGTAAACCCATCTGGACCTGAACTTTTTTTGATTGGTAGGCTATTAATTGCTGCCTCAACTTCCAACTTTGTTATTGGTCTATTCATGGATGCAAATTGTTCCTGGTTTAGTTTTTGTAGGGTGTAAGTGTCCAGGAATTTATCCATTTTTTCTGGTTTTACTGGTTTGTGTGCATAGAATTGTTTGCATTAATCTCTGATGGTAGTTTGTATTTCTGTGGAATTGGTGGTGATACCCCCTTTATCATTTTTTATTGTATCTATTCTATTATTCTTACTAGCAGTCTATCTATTTTCTTGATCTTTTCAAAAACGAGCTCCTGGATTTATTGATTTTTTTGAAGAGTTTTTGTGTCTCTATATCCTTCATTTCTGCTCTGATCTTAGTTATTTTTTGTCTTCTGCTAGCTTTTGAATTTCTTTGATCTTCCCCCTCTAGCTCTTTTAATTTGATGATAGGGTGTTGATTTTAGATCTTTCCTTGCTTCTCATGTGGGCATTTAGTGCTATAATTTCTCTCTAGACAGTGCTTTAAATGTGTCCAAGAGATTCTGGTACTTTGTATCTTCGTTCTCACTGGTTTCAAGGAACATCTTTATTTCTTCCTTCATTTCATTATTTATCCAGTAGTCATTCAGGAGCAGGTTGTTCAGTTTCCATGTTGCAGTGCAGTTTTGCATGAGTTTATTAATCCTGAGCTCTAATTTGATTGCACTGTGGTCTGAGAGACTGGTTGTTATAATTTCAGTTATTTTGCATTTGCTGAGGAGTGATTTACTTTCAATTATATAGATTAAATGTTATGTGGTGCTAAGAAGAAGCTATATTCTGTGGATTTGATGTGGAAAGTTCTGTAGATGTCTATTAGGTCAGTTTGCTCCAGATCTGAGTTCAAGTCCTGGATATCCTTGCTAGTTTTCTGTCTCATTGATGTGTGATATTGACAGCGGAGTGTTAAAGTCTCCCACTATTATTGTGTGGGAGTCTAAGTCTCTTTGTAAGTCTTTAAGAACTTGCTTTACGTATCTGAGTCCTCCAGTATTGAGTGCATATATATTTAGGATAGTTAGATCTTCTTGTTGCATTGATCCTTTTACCATTATGCAGCGCCCTTCTTTGTCTCTTGTTCTTTGGTGGTTTAAAGTCCATTCTATTAGAGACTAAAATTGCAACACCTGCTTTTTTTGCTCTCTATTTGCTTGGTAAATCTTCCTCCATCCCTTTATTTTCAGTCTATAGTGTCTTTGCATGTGAAATGGGTCTCCTGAATACAGCACACCAATGGGACTTGACTTTTTATCCAATTTGCCAGTCTGTGTCTTTTGCTTGGAGCATTTTGCCCGTTTGTATTTAAGGTTAATATTTTTATGTGTGAATTTGTTCCTGCAATTTTGATGCTAGCTGGTCGTTTTGCCAGTTATTTGATACAGTTTCTTCATTGGATTGTTGATCTGTATCATTTGGTTCATTTTTGCAATGGCTGGTACTGCTTGTTCCTTTCCATGCTTAGTGCTTCCTTCAGGAGTGTAAGGCAGGTCTGGTGGTGACAAAATCTCTCAGTAATTGCTTGTCCGTAAAGATTTTATTTCTCCTTCACTTACGAAGCTCAGTTTGGCTGTATATGAAATTATGGTTTGAAAGTTCTTTTGTTTAATGACGTTGAATATTGGCCTCCACTGTCTTCTGTCTTGTAGGGTTTCTGCTGACAGATCCACTGTGAGCCTGATGTGCTTCTCTTTGTGAGTGATCTGATCTTTCTCTCTGGCTGCCCTTAGCATTTTCTCCTTCATTTCAACCCTGGTGAATCTGACAATTTTGTGCCTTGGAGTTGCTCTTCTTGAGGAATATCTTTGTGGTGTTCTCTGTATTTCCTGTATTTCTATGTTGCCCTGCTTTGCTAGGTTGGAGAATTCTCCTGGATAATATCCTGGAAAAAAAGATTATAAATTACACAGAAGACTTCCTCTTATTTGGAAATTTTCATCCTGAAGAATGAAGTCCCTTTCTCATCAAGAACAGCCACCTTAAAATCAATTTCCCACAGAACCAGTAGTTTGTCTTCATCTCAGAGGAAAGGTATCCTCAATCTTGGCTCATACTCCAGGTCTTAAATTCAGAATACATTTTAATTCCACGAGGAGAGGGCACAAAATCTCTTCATTTTAAATTCTCCTACACCATGCCTCATGTGTCTCTTCATTTCATATTCTCCTAATTTGTATCATTTATAATAAAACTGTGATCATAAATATAGCAGATTCCTGATTTGTGTGTCTTCCAGAAACCATCAGGCTTCAGGGGGTCATGAGAACTCCTTGGATTTGTGGCCACTTGATTAGAAGTTCAGGTGGCCTGGGAACCCCAAGCTTGTAGGTGTCATCTGAAGTGTGGGCCGTCTTTAACTTATGGGTTTGGAACTAACTCCAGGTGGCTGGCATAAGAATTATTTTCAGTATTGCAGCTTAAAAATATTAGAAAGCCTAAGCCTAGAATATTGAAATGTGAAAATAAAAATTGGAAATACAAAATAAATGCTATGTAGTTAAATTATCAGGAAAAAATTGACTTTCTGAGAAAATTAGAAGGTAAAAAACTATTAAATTATTAGGATTAAGATTCATTTGGGATATCTTGTGTTAAAAAATGAAAATATTTTCCTTTTTTCTAAATATCCTGAGTTTTTTTTTTTTTTTTTGAAGAATTTAGGTGCATCAAGTCTTCACACTATTATGAAAAAAAAAATTGTGAGCCACTTGAAGCTTCAGTTAGTAGGTTATTTGGATAGAAAATGCCAGACAGTTTTTCTCCCTTTTCTAAGCACTTTGATCCTTTCTCAAACTGAGATTTTAACTTATTTATTAAAAATCTCAGACTATTTCCATATTGCCTCAAGGATCAAATGAAAAAAGTATTCAGTAAAGACTAAAATTTACCTAGGCCATATACCTGTTTTCTTCCCAGGGATTCTTTATAGATTCCCAGTTACTCTCTAACAAAATTTTATCTGTTTGTTATCCTTTTTGTTTTATGTAATCCAGGAAATGTTGCTTTTGCTCTTTAAAATAAAATGACTCAGGCATGTTTTACTAATTATTTACATGTGTAATATATATATATATATATATATATATATTAGTTCACAAAATATTTCAATCTTTGCTATAATTGCAAGTACTTTAAAGAAAGCAACCATTGCATATTTAATACAGAACACAATGTAAAAAAAGATAAAAGTTGATCAAGTGAAGAAAGAATGAGATAAAGTTATGCATTTACAAATGCATCATTATTCCAAAGAGCATGGTATACATGTCAAATGTCAAACAGAAGAATGTTAATTTTTCATTCTTGCCCTGTTATCTTTTACCACCTCAAAGTTTATGACAGAATATGGCAAACATTCAGCTTCCTTTTTTTTAAATGATCTTTTAAAATTTTTATTTTTGCTTGCCCAGCATTGAAGACTGTTTATATAATCTAATGTAAAGGAAATCAATAATTCCAGATTGCCCTTTTTTAGGTAGGATAAGCTTTGCAAACTAATCAAGGGAGTAAATCATCAAGGAATAAATATTTAACAACTATTCATCAAGCTGTGAATTTAAAGTTCAAAGTATTAGCCTTACAATTTCCATATCGCCATATTGATTCATTTAATGCAATTTCTAGCTTGCTTTAATGGTGCTATAAATAAAATACTGAAAAAGTCTTATAATATCAACATTCATTTTTATTGACAAGTTATCACTATTTACTTCTGTAACCAAATTAGTATGTTTGAGACACTACATTAAATTTTAAAATGTAAAACTATCTTGTGATATATGAATTTTGTCCTAGCCTAGGGAAATAAGTTTTGGGGTTTTTTTTGTAATCACAATTATTAATATAGTGCATTTCTAATATTCCAATGAAGATTTAAAATATTATATGTATTAGATTGATTCTATTTCAATTTATTCTATTCAATATTAATCCACTCTAGTTATTCCAGTCAAAAATATTTGGTGGGCTCGCATAATCTGTTTTCATAACACACTAATAATTCATCAACCTCAATATGAAAAACATCATCTAAGCAACATGGCTTACGATCACTATTGACTGTGTTGCTTTCTAATGGCAGGATAATTTTCTTTATGTATATTATGTAGATTTAGAACCCAACTCTCAAAAATGGTTTTCTCTACTCCTATCTTGCTCTGTGACAGTGAGAAGGACTGTCCACCATGTCATCATTCAAGAGCTTCTTTTGCTAATGCTATTTTCCTTTTCCAGTGAGGCTACTTAACGCTTGCACTTGACTCTCATTTTGCTTTGCAAAAAATGCCACAATGTTTTAACTCTCCTCTGTTATTCTACCACTACACCACAAAATAAGGTAGAAACACATTGTAGTCACCTTAATCTTGACAGCATTCTGACACTCCTATATAGTAAATAGGTTGTTCTTTCCCTATCCTAGGTTAAACTTGGATTACATGTCTCAGGAGAATGAGGGAGGAACTCTGAAACTAACTTTATCATAGTTGTTTGTTTTGGGGGGAGTAATGTCTCCTATATTAGTGCCCAAACTGTGAGCTCTTTATTCATATAAATCTGGTATATAAGAGAAAACATTTTGAAATATACTGGTGATGTTATTGCAGGATATAATTTCAAGTATATTGAACATTTACTTCCTTTGCTGGAGCCTGAGTATGTGAACTGACTTAATTCTGAAAATTGTGTAAGAAACTATGATTTCAATATTTGATTCCAGGTCCGGATTCTGTTAACATGACTGAAATATTTATAGTCATGCCAATTAATGGAATACCAAATTAGTATCCATTTATTTTGTTCCGGGAATGCTGTGCACATTTGAGCAACATTAAAGATTTCCTTCTTATATAAATTCTTGTTATTAAATGGCTCTATTTCTTTTGGATACACTACTTCCGGCACTGCAATAGAAATATGTAGCCTCTGGTGCCCCAGGTGATCTCTTTCTACTAAAATGTGGGAGAAAATTTTAACAACACCATCTCCCAACGGGATCAAAACCCCTGAAAATAATCAATACAGTGATATATACAGATCTACTGTCCCCCTTGGTTAAATGATTCTCAAGATGATTGAGTATCCTCTGAGCTCTCAAACATAGTTTGGGCAAGAGCAGATATATCCCACATCGCTTGCTGCTTTCTCTAATAATTTTTCTTTAATTTCTGTCACCTCGATCTTCTTGGAGGCCATGTTCCTGTTAACTAAGCAAGTATAGGCTGGGATAATTGGAACCACATACTGATGTTCCAGTTGTTCCACTGAATCTATTGTAGAGGAAAGTACTCATTTTTTAAGACTTACTCTAGTGTAAAATTGTAATATTCTCTCTTTTTTGTTTTCATTATCTTCAGTGTTTATTTATACATTTAGAAATTTCCTGAGGTTTTTGTTCTTAATCTATGTTTATGCCTCTCACAGAGATAGTCTAATAATTAATTCTACTGACAGTCCTGGGGAAATGGGGGTTGAGGCATGGGGAGCATCAGCTTCCCACTGTAGGGAACTTACCTTAGGCAAGAGAATTGTTATTAAAGAAAGAGATGAGTGTCATCATTCAAGGGAAGCATTACTGCTTCTTCCGGCAAAATTAGCTTGGTGGCATGGAGGTTCAGAGAGCTCTTAGTTACCCAAATACTTGCACATAATATATTCTTCCAGCCGTATTCTTCCAATCAATAAACCAATTTCACTTATGCAATCTGGTGGGACCATCATCTCACCCACTACTTCAAATAAGATACTGGAGGGATCAGGAGAACTAATATTTTTACTTAGCTAGAAAAGCTCTGGTGCTCATAAAATTTTCTCTTGTCTACTTTGTAACTTGAACTAATAATTTAGTGATTTATCCTTGTGATTGGACCATTAGTGTTATCAGAGGCAATTATGCTAACCTTAGTTATAGAACTCATCATGGTATTTATATGGTTTTAAGGCAATAACCACTCAATTCAGTAAAATATTTATTTTAAATAATTCTACATTCTAGTTAACTAAGGTTAACAATAATGGTCTTTGTTTTTATTTATTTATGTGTTCATTTATTTGCTTCTCCTCATCACCTTATTTCCCCAGCCCTTCCAATAGTTTTGAGAGATATCTTGAGTGGTTTCTGCTTTCCTAATAATACATTATTGATCCAGTCTACTCCTGTAAACATGGAAGATTTGCCTGGTTTCTTATTTTGATGACATTTTCTTCCCACACATTAGCATATAATTTACTTTTGAGATGCCTTTAAAAACAATAATCTGACATGCTGTTCCAAGTAAGAAATGAGTGGTTGTACAATCATGCGTACAGAATTTTGTGTAGGAGATTAGAATTATGTAGAAATATGTACCCCATCAGGACCCTACCTTTTTTGGCTCAAAAGAAATCTATACCATAGGGCTTAATTACATTGTTTTTTAATTTTCAGAGTGTAGAGATACCATTATTTTATCACTTATTTGAAAATAATAGTAATGGGCAAATTTTGGAAGAGTGAACAAATTTGAGAATATTTTTGTGAACAAATTTGAGAATATTTTCATGCTTATATATTTTGAATAGAATTGTTTATTATCTAGATGCTTTTGTCTTAAGCAGAGTATATACAAGAAATCAAATATTAAAGAAATGTAATCAGAAAAATACAATGAAAATCATTCTAATATATATATATATATATATATATATATGTACACCCACCCACACCCACACACACACATGTATATCAGTTTCACAACACACTGATTAATATTTTTACTCTGCAAAGGCTTAACATAGTTTACTTACATTTTCATAGATTAGTTTTACATTAAATAACAGATTTCAGCGATCTTATCCATCAGTGTGCACTTTCAACTTTGATCTAAACATTGGATTGTATTCTGGGTAGAATACAAGATATTTATTTAGGATTTGTAGTTGAGTCCTTGCCCATTAATCATCATTACAGTAAAGATTTCTAGTTGACAGCCATTAAGTAAGCAAAATAAAACACCTTGGATTTTGAATCTTACTTGCAATTCCATCAAGCATTCTTAATGTGAAATCATATTGTTAGCAATTTAAAATAAATGTGCAATAATTTCCAAGAAAACCTATCGTGTTCAGAGAGTTTACGTTGCAAAATGAGATTCAGTTAACATTTTGTGAAAAGAAAGTTTTTAAATGTCAGTGATTAGAAATGGTTTGAAGAAGTATAATATTCATACTTCAAATTTATTATTTTTGTTGTTAAAATCTACAGAAAATAAGTAAGATTTAGATAAGCCAACCTATTCTTATACCAAAATTACAATATCTCAATTGAAATAGATGTAAATTTTGAATCAATGTAATAAGTAACTTATTAAAACAAAAAATAAACAAGCAAATAAAATGCAAATAGACTTTTATATCATTCTGGTACAATGTTAAAAGAATAGATAGATCTTTTATTTTCTTTTCTACTTTGATATAATTTGATTTTAAAGACATAGTATAACTATCACTTGATTGTGGTTATTCTTATCAAAGACATAAAAAGCAAAGGAACTCCAAATGGTCATTAAATTCATTTTTTCACAAGGAGGGACTATTTTACCTTAATCATCAAAAAAACATAAGTTCAGATTTATTGCTCATGCACATGCCACTTTAAGCACTTGGAAGAATATAGTACTAATATTTAATAAGAATTTTTAGACATTCCTGGGATGTATGGTTTTGGATACATTTACAAGCTGAATAAACACTGCTTATCATCCATCAACTCAGGGAGGTCTCACCAGTGCCATTTCCAGAGCCTAACAGCTATTAAAAGATAATACTAGGTCATCAAATCATTTTCAGAAAGTATCTCTCTCCACTCTTTCATATATGTACTTGTATGGCATAGTATGATGGTCATGTAGAAAAGCAAAAATGTTGACATTGACTGTAAAGGTGGTGGTACCATTGAGGTGCTTTGACACAATTGGATGAGTCTTCCTTTTTTCCTGTTTGATACCATTGAGGGGCTTCGGCACAGTTGGGTGAGTCTTCCTTTTTTTCTGTTTCTATTCTATTAGCATGATGGAAAACCATCACTCTTTACGCCATAATTGAATGAACTGATGCCAGATATTTGTTTTAAATCAATGTGTGAATAAAATGGGCAAAAATAAATTATCCTTAGAAGAAATATGGGAGATTCCACATAGACAGTAATTATTGAACTGTTTTTTAATAAAATTTCATACTCCTGGATGTACTAAAGTCATTGTAACGAGTCTCTCACTTACGACTTGTCAGTTAAAATTCAACAGTAATTCATAGTAATGATTTTAACTTTAAAATTGCATTTACCTATTGGAACAAAGTCAAAATGTTGAGAAGATGTCAGGAGATTTCAAAACATATTATTTTTTGAGCTCTTAATTAACATGATACATTATACTCTGAAGATCATTTATTTACAAATTTTCATAATTTAACAATAAAGCTTATTTTTTATCATGTCAATTTTTAATGAATGCAGTTGAAAGTCAAATAAACTTTGAGTGGAATCTTAGAATGCCACAGTACATTGTATAACCTTGGTAGACTCTACCAGGGACTTCATAAACTTATTACGTGAATGTCAAGGTGGATCTATTGCTACTCAATGGCACTGTTAGGTGCTTATTTTTAAATATCTAGCACATTGTTAGATGATCCATATAAAACAGGACCTCAACATTTTTTTGAATAGATAAAATAAAATGATTTGGTATTTAATACATTTTTTATCAGACTTATGTTAGGTGGTTAACCCCAAATTTATACAGTTGGCTTCAAAATACATCCTTTAATTTTCATGTTGTGTTTTCAAGTGTCCTTTCAGCATGAGACTTAATTCACATGACAATATATACAAAACTATTCTCTCTCTTCTAATTTTTATACTAATAATAGCATTGTTTGATTAGGTACGATATTGTCCTGGCTAGGAGCCTTATATTTTAATGACTCCTCTTTTCTATAATCTTTACATACAAGAAATTACCAAATCCAGCTTGATGACATCTGCAACATGTTCCCTGCATTTTTGACCAATTTCTTTTCCTGGCTTAATTATTATTCACTGGACAATTTAAGTCATCTACCTACCTGTGACCCATACGACAAAATGCACATTTTCTCAAAGTTCTGATCACTTTCTGACTTTAAACATTTTTTTTTTCACTCTCCTCTGTAAACTTATTCCATTTGGTGGGGGGGAAAGACCATACAAAGCATGTATAGTGCCTTTGTGTGAAGAAAGAGGAAGAGGGTGAGGAAGAGCAGGAGGAGTTAGAGCAGGAGAAAACCTTTTTTCTTAGGCGGGTGGATGAGAAAAAAAAAATAGCTCCTCTTTGGAAAAGACTAATTAGAAAATGAAATCCCTTTCTCAGAGCTGATGCAGCCCCATGCCAGGGCTCATTGTTTGACATGGCACACCAACAAGGTGACCCTGCAGCCTACAGGCTAGTTAACTACACTCAGTTTTACTGGTTAACATGGCCCCTTTCTAACTCCATGAACATTCTGAAGTTTAGTTCTTTAATATATTTTGTTGAGAACATTATAATAACCACCTCTCCAGCTTCTTGCACTATCATTTTATTATGCAGGTTATCTCTCTTTTTTCCTTGGAAGTTTCTGATGGTTTAATTATCATCACATATAGCTACTCATTCAATATTTCTCTTGCCTATTTTCATTTTCTTGTCTCTTACTGTATTTTTCTTCTCTTATTCTGTTATTAACAGAACAAGGATATCTTCTATTTGAGAAAATATCTTCTATTTTCAATTTTGTTTTTTAATTTTCAAACACAAGCATTTCAAATATTTTATAAAGAAGCCCATTGATTGCTTTTCCAACTTGCAATTATCAGTTCTGAGGAAGTCCTGGTGCCTCTAGCTTGGTTATGCAGTTTTCAAATTCTGTTCAGTAGGAGCTTAGAGGGCCATGATAGGCAGCATGGAATAAGCTTGAAATGACTTGTTTTACATTCCCTGAATTAAGTTTCTAGAGCATGCCTCACAAAACACATACCTGTTTTTTAACTATACTGTGTAATAATTTTATCAAAAACGTTTTAATGCAATCATTGTTATTACTTTTATTACGATATTTTATAATTCATGGGCTGTGTAAATAAGTAGCCTTTAAATGATGATTTGTTGTTTTCTGTAGAAGTGAGCTTATTATTGATTCATAACTTTCCAGGAGAAAGATGAAAGTTGATCTGATCTGATTACAATATAACTTTCAAAATCACCAAACAACCTCTTTACAAATTGGCACTTTATAAAATCAAATACTTTATTTGTGCTTGAGGAGAAATGGAGGAAGTCCACAGAATTTCTACAGATGAATTTTAAAAGGTTTGGTTGAGTCTGGTCAATACAAATCATACTTTTCTTTAAGTGTGCTATATTACCTAAAATGATAATAGCATGCATTATTAGTACAGCAGTTTCTGGCAAATTTACACTGATATTTGTGTTGTAGAAACTAAACCACTACTAATAAACATACTTATAGCCCTTAATTTTTAGAGGAGTTCAATGTAATATATATTGTTTTATTATCACATAACATAGTCTATAGGCGCTATCAATATTATACACATATGGAGATTGAAGTTTAAACTGTTTAAGTACATAATTGAACAGCACATATCCAATTAGCCTAGGACCTACAAATTAAACATGAAATGTTTTGCTGCAAGTTTATTGCATTTTCTACTAGATCAGAAAGCCTTAGATTATTTGTCTTGTATGAAACTATTTATAAACTGTCATGCTAATCATCATAATGGGAAATTCATATTCCTTGGCAATTTTGAAGAAGACAGTGGTAACTTCAGATTTGAGAAGGTACATATCAAGCTGCCTATATTTTATAAGAATATATAAAATGGAAGTGAAGCACTAAATACAGCCTAATGATACAGCTTTTAGGCCATGCCATAATTAATGGGTTATTTCACTGTCAGAGTATCGAGGGCATGGGGAGATGAAAAAAATAAAGGTTTAGGAATATGAACATTTACATGAAACAAAATCAGAAAAGAATCTTGGCAAATAGTTATCAGAGTATAAGCCAAGTCCAGTCTTGGAGGTTTCTTGTTAATGAATTTGGATAACTTGAAAAAACACACATTTGGTAATGCATTAGCATCTATTTTTAATAGTTAACTGGAAAAGTTTAATAAGAATTCAAATATACTCTATTTTGCTATGCTAACTAAACTAAGTAAAATCATAAAATATATAAACCTATCTTTTCCCATTATTTTAAATGATTTTTAAAATGCTAGTTAGTTTTATTCTACAGTGAGAAGGAAATTTGATTGCACATCATGCTACATTTATTCCTGTGTGTGTTGTTTCCTTTATCTCCTGATATTTATAGCATTCTTAGGTTTTTAAAAAATACTAACACTTCATAAATTATAATCTTCCACATGTAGAGTCCATATGCATATAAGCATAATTTCTTAATTCACTATAACATATCTACTATTATTGACTGTAAAATAAAATCTAACCCACATGGATGTTGCCTGTACTCTAAAACCTTACTATTACATAATGCATACCTTCATTCCTCAGACATAGCACATTTCAGTCAAGAAATCCCTTGCCAACATGGATATCTCCTACCAATTTTTGGTCTCTTAATCTACCAACCTTCGAGAAATCATCATCCCACTAGGGAGTGCTACCCTCCTTGCTCTGCGCCCATTACACCTGATAGTGACTATACTAAAACTATCGCTGGCAACTGGTTCTTACTACAAGGCCATAAAACTAAGACAGCCCACATGTTCACCTAAATAAGACATCTCAATGGACTAATGACTACCACTGTATTACCAAGTCATGGGAGCACTGGCATGCATTTGGTATTTTTAACTTTGGGGTATGCCATCACTCACCATCGCGGAAGACCTGGTCCCTGCTCAATCCACTGTAAATGAAGTCAGATTTGATTCTTGCCGAATCAATTGTAGAAGTTGAAGTTATATTGTATATTCTAGGCTGGCATAATAACAATAAGGTGTTAATTAATTCATGTTCTAAGTACATAACAATCAATAGACACGCAAACACGTATGTGGGCTTATGCAGGTATGCATGCTCATGCACTTACACTGACACATGTATGCACGCTGAGGCACGAACGCACGCTGACACACGTACGTACGCCCACGAGCGTACATACGCTCATGCATGCACACTCAATTTCAAGAACTATTTCCAATTAAATCCTTAAACCCCGCCTCCCTCCATCTCTGACTTTACGATCAACCCAGATAAACGGACCCTTGCCAAACCCCCAAAACAAGAGAATAAAACGCAAACCAACCCAGAAATCATATTTTAACCATGAACACCCCAACAGCTACCCCTCGATTAATGTAATTTTTCTAAAAATCTTAAGACTTTCCTACTAAATTAACCCTCCATTTTGTATAATAAATATCATAACTAAATTTACACCCTAATACTAATATAACACCTTAAGCATATCCCTCCAAAAGCCCTGCCCCATGTATCATATCCTAAATCAATCATACTGTAATTATGAGTGATCCTCTCAGGCAAACCTCTGCCAAATCAGCTTTAAAGACACTGAATTTCAAGAACTGTAAACCACTATTTACATTTCTTTCTCATATTTTTATTTTTACACTTAAGTATTTATGCAGTTAATGTAACATAATTATTCAAAGCAAGACACTGAAAATGTCTAGATGGGTTCGCAGAACTCCATAAACAGGTAGGTTTGGTCCTGGCCTTTTTATTAGCTCTTAGTAAGACTACACATGCAAGCATCCCCTGCCCCAGTGAAAATGCCCTCTAGATCACCCAAATTAAAAGGAGCAGGTAACAAGCATGCAGAAATGCAGCTCAAAACACTTCGCTCAACTACATCCACATGGGAAACAGCAGTAATAAATATTTAGTAATAAATGAAAGTTTAACTAAGCTATACTATTCTTCAGGGTTGGTTAATTTTGTGCCAGCCTCTGCTGCCATATGATTAACCCAAGCTAATAAAATACAGTATAAACGGTGTTTAAATTCTACTCTCAATAAATTAAACTCCATCTAGATTGTAAAAAGAAAACTCCTGCAGAAATAAAATATACTATGAAAGTGGCTTTAATACTCTGAAGACACAATATCTAAGACCCAAACAGGGATTAGATACCCCACTATGCTTAGCTCTAAACTCCATTACTTACATTAACAAAACCATTTGCCAGAGTAATACGAGCAACAGCTTAAAACTCAAAGGACTTAGTGGTGCTTTATATCACTCTGGAGGAGCCTGTTCTATAATTGATAAACCCCGATACACCTCACCACCTCTTGCCCCCAGCCTATACTGCCATCTTCAGCAAACCTAAAAAGGTTATAAAGTAAGCACAAGTACACACAGGACAAAGTTAGGTCATGGTGTAGCTCATGAGGTGATAAGAAATGCGCTACATTTTCTACATGCAGAAAATCTCACAACAACCTATATGAACTACAAGGACTCAAGGAATATTTAGCAGTAAAGCAAGAGCAAAATGCTTGATTGAGTAAGGCCACGAAGCATGCACACACCGCCCATCACCCTTATCAAATATTACTCTAGAAATCACTATTACTAAAAATTGTATATGCATGTATAGACAAGATAAGTCGTAACATGGTAAGCATATTGGAAAGTGTGCTTGAACAAACCAAAGTGTAGCTTAACCCAGAGCATCTGGCTTACACCCAGATTTCATTATGACCTGATCACTTTGAGCCAACTCTAGCCCCAAACCTCGCTAAAAATATTATCAAACTATCTTAATTAAATCATTTGCCTTAAACAAAAGTATAAGAGATAGAAATTTTTACCCTGGTGCAGTAGACATAGCACCATAAAGGAAAGATGAAAGAACTATATCAAGCACTAAAAAGGAAAGATAAGCCCTTACATCTTATGCATAGTGTATTAACTAAAAATAACTTTACAGAGAACTATAACTAAGTCCCCTGAAACTAGATGAGCTACTCAAGGTGAGTGTGATGAAAGAGCACACCCACCTATGTGGCAAAATAGTGGGAAGATTCATGAGTAGTAGTGACAAGCTGTCGAGCCTGGTGATAGCTGGTTGTCCAAGATGGAATGTCTTTTCAACTTTTAACTTACCCACTGAATTATTTAATCTCACTGTAAGTTTAACTGTTAAAGAGGGACAGCCAGCTTTGTAGACCCCTCAAGATCTCTGTAGACCTTGCTACAGAGAGTGAAAAATATTACCATCATAATTGGCCCAAAAGCAGCCACCAATTAAGAAAGTGTTTAATCTCAACATCTATCTTAAATTCTAATCACTCTACTGAACTCCTAACATCACAGTGGACTAATATATTACTTAATAGAAGCAATAGTGTTAATATAAGTAACAGGAAGACAATACTTTGGTATATGTAGCCAAAATATTGCAGTGATAATATTGGTCATCAATTTTAACATACTTGAAATTAAGTAATAATCCTAATTACCAAATTGAAAAACAGTGTTTGTTTTTGAAATCCCTGTTACAAAATGAAGAACCTGGTTATCACTATGCAACTGCATTTCTCATTTTTAGCATATGAATATAATGTCTTTCAGATCTGGCATTTCATTAATTGATCTGATGTTTAGTGAACTGCCATAGCAGCCTGATATGGTTTGGCTGTGTCCCCACCCAAACCTCATATTAAATTCCCATATGTTGTGGGAATACAAGCTGGGAGGTAATTGAATTGTGGGGGCAGGTCTTTCCCATTTTGTTCTTGTAATAGCAAATAAGTATCATGAGATCTCATGGTTTTTAAAAGGGGAGTTTCCCTGCACAAGCTCTCTTCCCTTGTCTGCTGTCATGTGAGATGTGCCTTTTACCTTCTGCCATGATTGTGAGTCCTTCCCAGCAATATGGAACTGTAAGTCTAATAAACCTCTTTCTTTTGTAAATTTCCCAGTCTCGGGTATGTTTTTCAGCAGTGTGCACATATACTAATAAAGTAAATTTGTATCAGACGTGATGTATTGCTGAAAAGTTACCCAAAAATGTGGAAGTAACTTTGGAACTAGGTAACAGGAAGAGGTTGGAACAATTTGGAGGGCTCAGAAAATGACAGGAAAATGTGGGAAAGTTTGGAACTGCCTAGAGACGTGTGGAATGGCTTTGACAAAATACTGATAGTGATATGAACAATGAGGTCCAGGCTGAGGTAGTTTCAGACGGAGATGAATAGCTTGTTGGGAACTGGGGCAAACATGGCACTTGTTATGATTTAGCAAAGAGACTGGTGGCATTTTGCCCCTGCCCTAGAGATTTGGAAACTTTGAACTTGACAGAGATGACTCAGGGTATCTGGCGGAAGATATTTCTAAACAGCAAAACATTCAAGAAGTGACTTGGGTACTGTTAAAGATATTCAGTTTTAAAAAGGAAACAGAGCATAAAAGTTTGAAAAATTTACAGCCTGGCAATGCAGTAGAAAAGAAAATTATATTTTCTGAAAAGAAATTCAAGCCAGCTGCAGAAATTTGCATGAGTAATGAAGATCTAAATGTTAATCACCAAGACAATGGGGAAAACATCTCCAGGGCAGGTCAGAGGTCCTCAGGACAACTCCTACCATCACAGGCCCAGAGGTTTAATAGGAAAAGACAGTTTCATGAGTTGGGCCCAGGACCCCCAACTGGTCTGTGCTGCCTAGGGACTTGGTGTCCTATGTTCCAACTGCTAAGCCATGGCTAAAAGGGGTCAAAGTACAGCTCAGGCTGTTGCTTCAGGGGGTGGAAGCCCCAAGCCTTGGCAGTTTTCACATGGTGTTTAACCTGTGGGTGCACAGAAGTAAATTGTTTAGGTTTGTAACATCCATCTAGATTTCAGAGGATGTATGGAAGTGCCTGGATGCCCAGGCAGAAGTTTGCTGCAGATGTGAGGCCCTCTTGGAGGACCTCTGCTAGGGCAGTGCGGAAGGGAAGTGTAGGGTTCGAGACCCCAGACAGAGTTCCTACTGAGGCACTGCCTAGTGGATCTATGAGAAAAGGGCCACTATCCTCTACAACCAAGAATGGTAGATCCACCAACAGCTTGCCCTGTGTGCCTGGAAAAGCCACAGTCAGTCAATGTCAGCCCATGGACACAGCCAAAAGGGTGGCTATACTTTGCAAAGCCACAAGGGCAGAGCTGCCCAAGGCCATGGGAAGGCACCTCTTGCATCAGTGTGACCTGCATGTGAGACATGAAGTTGAAGGAGAGCGTTTTGGAGCTTTAAGATTTGACTCCCCTGACGTATTTTGGACTTCCATTGTGCCTGTAGCCCCTTTGTTTTGGCCAATGTCTTCCTTTTGAAGTGGCTATATTTACCCAATTCCTATATACTCTTATTGTATGTAGAAAGTAACTAACATGCTTTTGATTTTACAGACTCATAGACAGGAGGGACTTGCCCTGTCTCAGATGAGACTTTGGACTGTGGACATTTGAGTCAATGCTGAAATGAGTTAAGACTTTGGGGGACTGTTCAGAAGGCATGATTAGTTTTGAAATGTGAAGACATGAGATTTGGGAGGGGCTAGGGGCAGAATACTATTGTTTGGCTATGTCCCTACCCAAATCTCATCTTGAATTACCATTTGTTCCGGGAATGATCCAGTGGGAGGTAATCAATTCATAGGGGCAGGAATGTTCCATGCTGTTGTCATGGTAGGAAATAAGTCTCACGAGATTTGTTTCATAAAGGAGAGTTTCCCTCCACAAGCTCTTCTCCTGTCTCCCACCATGTGACATGTGCCTTTCACATTCTGCCATACTTGTGAGGCCTTTCTAACCACATGGAAATGTAAAGTCTCATAAACAAATTTTGTAAATTGCCCAGTCTCAGGTATGTCTTCATCAGTAGCATGAAAACAGACTAGTGCATAGTCTGTTTGATTTTATCAGCAACATAATGTCCACAGCCTTTTTTTTTGGGTTGTGGTTAGTCAACCCAAACTTCTTAGCAAAGTGGGTTAGTCAACCCACTTCTTAGCAAACAATACTTATTATAAATCAGCATTGACCTATGTGTCACTAATGTCTGGACTAGTTATTTCTGATTTTCTAGGCCATGTTCTACCACTTCCAGGAGAAGAGTAATTTATCTATTGTGCAAATAGTAGCAGAATTCCCCCTTTTCTCTTGCTTACATATGATGACATCAATGCATGTATCATAGTTATTGTTTACCTTGACATTCAGTAATCTACACTCTGAAAAAATTTTTCATGGGATGTGTAAATTATAATCCCAAGCATAATTCCTATATAATGTTAACCCTTGTAAAGTCTCATTCAGATATAACCACACGGCAGTCTCTGAAAATTTCTACTTGTAGTGTATGCATTTTAAATTCTGACCAGTATCAGTCATTTCCTCAGGCCCTTGGAATAATACTGAATAAAAAATTTATCTAGCTTCTGGTAGAAAATTATTCATAACGTTCCCTGACTTAAAATTCCACAGAAACACATGTTCCTGCATCAGCAAATAATGGAAGTATATTTCTTTTGACCTATGCCAATCTGGCATAAAACTTTCAGCAATTTGAAGCATGCATAATTAAATTAGTGCTTGCTCTTGATCAGCTGATTGTACTATTGAAACTATTTGTATATGAATCACGAGTTTGAGATTCAGAACTAAAAACAACTAAAGAAAGCAAAACACACACACACACACACACGACACACATTACTTTATGTTATAGGCATTTTTAAAAAGTATATTGTCTTGAATATTGACCTATACATGGCACTATTAAAGAATGATTAGCTCAGGACATATTAACAACAAAGTATTATATTATATTCTGATACCATTTAACTTACCCTAGTACAGGAAATTCTGCAAGAACATAATGTGGCATTTTCCTGAAGATGAGATTAATCCTATTTGAAGTTATTCAAAAAAAAAAAAAAAAAAGAAAGAAAAAAATCGAACATTTGGAATTTGTTAGTGTTAACACGATTTGGATTAAGAAGGAAATTCTGTCTTCTGAGGCAAAAGACATATAGAGTTTTGTTTCTAGGTTGAGATCTCCATACCATGCTGAGTGGTGAAGAGTGGAATTGCCTTTGCTACAGAGTGACAGCCAGAAGGGATCTATGCAGTCAGAGTAGTAAGAGGTGCTAAAGGCAGACTTAGACATTGTAAACTTTTGTATCATTTACCTATTCAAAAAATCTACATTGGCTCCTTATGCAGTTGAAATTCAAGCTCTTCACATGCTGTTGAAGTGATCATCTCAAATACCTACTATTTGCTCTTTATCTAAACAATACTTCAATCCTGCACAAATGATCACCATTTATAAGACACAAAAGATGAGTTTTTGCCTTAAGAACTTTTATTTTGTTATCCTAGGCATGAATAACTTCCTTATGATTTAAATTGATTAGTTTAAATATTTATACTAAATTGGTATAAAATAGTCATTCTACTTTTGGAAGCCTAGAAAAATATCTTTCACTCACTTAATATTTTCTGATCTAATGAGGAAGTTATTTTACCAAAAATTACATATAGATACAAGAAAATGAGCCAGGCATGGTGGCACATGCCTGTAATCCCAGCTACTCGGGAGGCTGAGGCAGGAGAATTGCTTGAACCTAGGAGACAGAGGTTGCAGTGAGCCAAGACTGCACCATTGCACTCCAGCCAGCCTGGATGACAAGGAGATACTCTGTCTCAAAATAAATAAGTAAACAAAAAGTAAATAATAGTTTTAATGACTTAAATTTTTTAAATGATTTTACATAAAATTTTGTCTCAGATGTTATAATCTTGATTATTAGGAAAAGAAAAAAACTAATAAGACAAATTAATATCAAAATTCAAATTCAAAATAAACATTTATACTGGAAAAAAGTAGAACCAAATACAAAATTGATACTCTATCCAACTTATTTTCACTATAACATATGTTGTACAAATTCAAATTAGTAATTACAAACACTTCCAAAACGTAGCTAAGTATTAGTTCTTCCATTGGTAACTAAACAAAGAGGATTTCTCAGCCATGAAGAACAGAGACAAGATGTAAAAATAATTTTAGAAGATGCTATGTTTTTCCTTTCTAACACTGTGATGTTTTGCAAGGAGAAAAAATGCATAATAACTACAGTAAAATAATATTATGTACTAAGGTTTTGTTTCTGAATTTACCAACATCTTTGGCCCACACCTATTGACTAGAGTGAAATTAGAAACTTCCACATAGATTTGGCATAGTAGCAGAAAATCAGAAGGGGAACTGTATTTTTTCAGGTTATGTAAGAAAAATTTTGAGCCTATACATGTTTGTAGGAAGCACTTGAAACCTAGTGCAATGCAGAGACAATGAATCATTATTAGATAGTATCTAAATAGATATGTTAAATAAATTTTTGACAAACCATGGGTCTTATAATTCTATGTAGAGGCTCTGTGGGTCCCATGCTTCCAAACAAAATACATGAAATTGTTATCAAAACACCAGGGTTTTGGCCTACATCCTGCTGTTCACTGTGTAGAAAACCAATCACTGAAACAACAAATATTGACAGGGAAGAAAGCTTTAACTGGGTGCTGCATTTGAGAACATGGGAGAGGCGTCTCAAAATCCTTTTTTTTGACCAACTAAAATCAGAGGTTTATGTAGCAGAGAAGAAATGTAGCTGCGTGCATGAAAACAGGAATTAGCAAAAGGTAAGGAAGAGGAGTTGGTTAACAGGAAGCAGGCGATCATTTAGTCAAGTATGATGACGGGTCTAATGTCTAACTGTACAGATGCAATAATCTGGTAAGTTTCAGTTCATTGATACTGTCTAAGAAGCCTGATGATTTGTTTCCTGAAAAACGAACTCAGATAAGAAAAGTGTAACTTCCTTAAGTTTTAAGATTGGGAGTGTTGATTTCTATGCTTATGTAAAAAAAAAAAAAAAAGCATCAATTCTATGGGACAATTGGGTTGGTTTCAAAGCTACTTAATTGCATGTGGTTTGTAAAATGTCAGGTTGGAAAAATAATACCTCTGTGGTTGCAATTATTGAGCCTGGAAGCACATGGCCACTGCTTCACTCTTATAAATCAGCCACTCAAAGAGCCCAAGAACAACAGACACACCTCAACAGTCATCAGTTCATGGAACAAAGTAGTTTGCTAACAACCCAGAAATTTGAAAGTCTAGAGGCCTTGTTGGATCTTCAGTATCAGTTTTTCCTGTGCACTGTAAGTTTGTAAGCTAGTTTTTAAACCACAAAGAGAAGGAAGTAGTAGCAGATATCTGAAAGACTGAGTATTTATCTCTGTAGTGATTTTTCTCAGGGATATAGTATATATCTCTATGGAGTTTGCCTGCAAAAGCTTGAAATACACAAACTTTCAAATTAAAACATTCTAACATAACTAGAATATATTTCATTAACTTTGCTCTTGTACCTACTCCATTAAAAAGCAGATACCCATTAGAAAAAAGAAAAAGTATACATATAGCTCCACCAACTACTAACATAACTGTGGTAGTTCTTTTCCTAAAGGTAAGGGTAAGAAACATGTTTAATCAGCTATGTTATTCTGTTTCACCATGCCAATAGATACATACCCATGACTGGGCAATTTACAAAAGAAAGAAATTTAATGGGCTTACAGTTCCACATGGTTGGGGAGGCCTCACAATCATGGCAGAAGGTGAAAGGCACATCTCATAAGGCAGCAGGCAAGAGAAAAGAGCATGTGCAGGGAAACTCTCCTTTTTAAAACCATCAGATCTTGTGAGACTTATTCACTATCATGAGAACAGCTCATGAAAGACCTGCTGCCCTGATTGAATTACCTCCCACTGTATCCATCCCACAGCACATGGGTGTTCAATATGCTATTTGGATGGACACAACCAAACCATATAACTACACACTTGGCCCCTCCAAAATCTCATGTTCTCCATTCAAAATCTATCATATCTTTCAAACAGTCCCCCAAAATCTTAACTCATTTCAGCATTAACTCAAAAGTTCACAATACAGAGTCTCAACTCAAGTCAAGTACTTTGTGCCTATGAGCTTTTCCCACATTTTCTTGTCTTTCTTTGAGCCTCCAAATGGTTCCAACCTCTTCCTGTTACCCAGTTTCAAAAGCAAGTTAGTTACTTCCTAGGTACAATGGGGGTACAGGCATTGCTTAAGGTCACTATGTTTTTGGTAATTAGTTACATCAGACATCGGTGACAAATACTATGGGTCTAGAAATTGTTTTCACTTTCTCCAATACAGAATTGAGTCTTTGGCTTCCATTTTAGCCATGCAAAAGGACACAGTAGGAAAAAGAGCACATAAAAATGTGCAAAGTATCAAGTATTTCCTCAGCAGCAACAAGAAGAGCAACAGGTTTGCAGCGCAACTAAATGGGAAGTTCCTGTACTAACCGGTATTAACCTTCTACCACTATTAAGAGAAATCGTGAGTAAACAAGGCTAAAACATGTAAAAGCTACAGAAGTACATCAGAGATAATGCGTCATTAGGATAAAAAGTAAAATGTTCACAGAAATTAGATAAATTCATTCATTAATAGATAATGTTTGACATTGTCATATTTCACAATAGTCATCTTTGATCATAGACATTAATTTTAGGCTAGTCCATAAATTATTCTTATTGTAAGATTTCAGGAAATATTTAGTGGCATATTGCATGCACACAACTTTAGCTATTTCCATACCTCACAATGCCAAAATGCATTAACTTTAGAGAATAAGGCTGCAGGTTATTCTAAATAGAAACATTTATTTTTTCTTTAAAACAATCACTTTCATTTCTGTGAAAGAAATTAGAGAAATTATTTGCCACAAAAAGAGACACACACAAATCTGGCATATGTCATTATGGAGAGACTATGCTATTCTAATGTGTTCAGATATCTGATTTGTATTTCAGAAGCAGCCATGCAGAGTTAAGAATCATATTGTATAAACATCTATACTCATTATAAATTTATTAATTAAAACTGCATTTAACTCCCTTTTTTGTGAGAAGTAGAGGAAGATGTTACTGCTTTGGGAAGCATCTTTAAGTCACTCCCTGCGTTAATAGTGTAAGATGGATTTACTTAACGTCTACTTTGGGCCTTGTGTGTTTCTATAAGAACAGTGAATTTTATTTGCCACACATTCTTATAAGGGAAAATGGCTGGGTTTATATTGAGTTAGATTCAATCATCATTTATGAGTACTAGCTGGACTTGTAATGAAGTGTCTGCTTTTAAGTTTCTAACAGTAAGGCTTCTGCCAAATTTAAAGCTAATTAAAGAAACTTGTTCACTGAAGGGAGACATTGGCATTAAAGTTTGGCAGGTGTTATTTGTCACCCACTGTAGGATATGGTTATAGCTTTATTTTGCTATTGTGAACTATGTATACAGCCAGTGCTCGACTTACGACCACGATTGGTTCTGGCAGACCGGTCGTAACACGATTTGGTCGTAAGTTGAGTAGGCTATATGTACAGTACTGTGAAATGATGTTATAAAAATCTTTAAGTCATATTTTATCATAATTTTCTTTCATTATTGTTGTATATCATAATTTGTTTTGTTCATTTTATGCTATTTGTATTATCTCTATACCATTTTGTTTCTTATTTTTACATTTGTCAGGTTTAAGTAAAACACTGCATTACCAGTAGTAAAGGTTGACCTGAATGCTTATTATGAAAGCATTTTTGTCAAATCTCATTTTTAAAAAGCCACCTTAACTGGTGGTAAAGGCGCAGCCTTGTGTAAAACTGTGGAATATTCACAGATCACTGAACCACGGTGGTCTATGGTTTGAAGTGAAAAACCACGGCACATGATGAGTTTTGAAAAGCAGAAGAGTATGAACTATGTTAAGTCTTAGGGTTAAAAAGGACTAGTTGCCAGGTATTTATTTATTATCATTGTAAATAGAAAAGTAAATCATCACAATTTTATGTGACTTTCCATGGGATACAAATATGTAGCATTCATCATAAAAGATGTCATCTGGATATCTTGTTCAAATATAATTTAAACTTAGTATGTTCTAATATTGTTAAAGATATAGGGATATAAACCACTCATATTTTAGTAAGAAAGGCAAGAAAATGACTAATAATGATGTGATTTAGCATATATGTTTATTGTCCCGCACTGTCGTACGCCCAGCTGGGCAACGTTTGCGCTGCCAGACATGGAGCAGTCGTGGCTAGCGATTGCGGTCGTAAGTTGCATAGGTCGTAAGTCGACCAATAACTGTACTGGAGAGAATATAACCTAGAGAATCACAAAACTAGTTTTATTTACAATATTATTTAAATATTATGTTGGTCTAGTTGCTGAATAATCTCACTTTTACTCATGAGAATATACACTGAAGCTATGTGTGTCTGTTTATAATTCAAACATCCTAATTTTGATTTATTCAATAAATGTATATTTGTCTCATGGACATTGTAATCATGTGGTAAAAAAGTAAGTTACTATAGTGAAAAATATATAGTGCTTCAGCATGTGACCCTGATAACAACACTTGAAATGTATTTTTATCTCCATTTTACGGAAGAGAAATGAATTCAGTAATTTTCTAGACACCTACGTAAGTGTAAAATCAAGCCTTTTACTACATTTATCCATTAAAAGTAATAATATGCTACATGAAAGGCAGTACATTACAAGGGTTTATTAGAAATTAGAGCACTCTGAAATAGAAAGGTTTAGAAATTCTGTACATTTGAACAAGAATGGGATTCACAAAGATGGCTACATTCTGGTCTCACCATAAAGAGGATATGATTGATGCTTCTTCATATCTGCAAGTCACCATCAACAATGACATACATGTAGTGTGCATATATCCACTATGCTGAGCTTTAAAAAATTGCTTCTTTAGGCAATGTATTTTTCTAATTTATTTAACCTTCCTACCTATATATTTCATAGGACCTTCTGGGTTTATTGCTGTTCTTTCCAAATTATTACGTCAAACATATTTTCACAAAAAGATCTTTTTAAGTCTTGTGTGCATGAATATCTTGAATAGGCCATTTTTATGTACATGATATTTTTGCCAATATGTACATTTTTGGGTGCTTAATACATGTATTAGATTGGTTAAAATTAAAATATAGCTGACCACATGGTTTTATCTATTTCTAAATTGACAGTGAGGCCATGAAGCAACTGGAAATCTATTGCATTGCTAGTAGCAATGCAAAATGGTAAAAACACTTTAGAAAAAATATTGGAAGCTTTTTAAAAGTTAAGCATTCACATACCATATGATTCAGACATCCCACTCCCACTTACCAAAGTTAAATAAAATATATCCAAAGATTCATACATTTAAAAAGGTACTTAAAAGATTTCTTGTAATAGCACTGAGCTAAAAATAATTTAAATGTTCATCAACAAATGAATGGATAAACAAATTAGACTATGAGCATTTAATAGAATACTACTAAGCAATAAAATTATCTGAAATGCTGATATGTGCAAAAACACCAATGAATTTTAAGAAAATAATGTAAATATTAAAAAAAATATGCTGAAGAAAAGAGTATATAGAATTACAGCAATTGATACAACTTCAAGAAAATGGAAGAAAATCAAGTGCGACAAAAATCAGATCAGCAGCTTCCTGAGAATGGTAAGTGTAGGACAGATGTTTATAATATGGGTCAAAATAAAACTTTCGAGGTGATGGAAATGTCTGTTTTCTTGATCATGGTTATGATTTGAGGATGCATTAATTTGTTAAAATGTACTCAATTATGCAGTTTAAGTACATACAGTTTATTGTATTTCAATTAAACACCATAAAGTTATAATTATTTAAAACACTAAAAGGCAATGTCTCTTTTGCTGTGCAGAAGCTGTGGAGTTTGATTAGGTCCCATTTGTCTATTTTGGCTTTTGTTGTCAATGCTTTTGGTGTTTTGGTCATGAAGTCCTTGCCTACA
>NW_016107332.1:9764678-9806908 GCF_001604975.1 Cebus imitator
GGGGGAGAAATGCCAGATGTAGGTGATGGGGAGGAAGGCAGCAAATCACACTGCCATGTGTGTTCCTATGCAACAATTTTGCATGTTCTTCACATGTACCCCAAAACCTAAAATACAATAAAATAAATAAATGGGAAAAAAAAAAGGCAATGTCAATTTATGTCAACTCTTTGAATTACTTGTTCTATTATTATTTTATTTACAATGCTGCTATTGAAAAGTTTGGTGTTGTTTTGACTCTTTTTCCATTTTAATTTAACCGCTGCCAATTATGAGAAAAAAACTACCTATGTAAAAGTAAAATATTAATTTTTATTTACTTAATTATGAATAAATTTTCAATCACGAACATCTTTTTATAGTAGAAAATTGTATAAGAAAGTTTTGGAATCCTCATAAATACACAAATTGAAGTTTTAAAATAGTATGTGAAGATTCTTAAGCAAATAACATATATATTCGAAACATGGATTTTTTTTGAGACAGAGTTTCACTCTGTTGCTCAGGCTGGAGTGCAGTGGCACAACCTAGGCTCACTGCAACCTCCGCCTCCCAGGTTCAACCAACCCACCTGCCTCAGCCCTTCTAGTAGCTGGAATTACAGGCATGTGCCACCATACCTGGCTAGTTTTTGTATTTTTAGTAGAGATGGGAATCTTGCCATGTTAGCCAGGCTGGTCTGGAACTGCTGACCTTGGATGATCCACCTGCCTTGACCTCCCAAAATGCTGGAATTATAAGCATGAGCCATCACTCCTCGCTAAACACGAATATTTAGGATTAAAAGTCATTTTGGAGCTGGGCACCATGGCATGTACCTATAGTCCCAGGTACTTGTGAAATGGGAGGATTGCTTGAGTCCAGGAGTTCAAGCACAGCCAGGATAACATAGTGAGATCTTATCTCTTAAAAAAAAACCATTTTACTTTAAATTAGTTAGCTATTTGCTTATTCTGTATTAATTTATATTATATAAATGCATATATCCAAAAGCAAAAAAAAAACTTACTAAATTTATGTAATATTTTATTCAAGAAAACTTGCTAATTTCTTTTTCAGCAGATGAATTTCCACAGTGAAGAACAATTTACCCTGTACAGTCTATCTTACTGAGTTAGGTACATTTTATTGCTACTAATTTTATAACTACGGTACTCCAAAATATGCAATAAATTATATAGATTTCATGTTGCCTAATATGGACAGTAAAATAATCAGTCACTCACATAACCTGATTAACCCTGGAAAATCTCCAAAATGGCTCTAGCATAAACTAAAAATAATTTCAGATCACTTAATCCTTTATAAGTTGAAAAATACTTGCAGGATTTAAGGAATGTAGCTTTCAAAGAAAAATAACCAAACCTATCTATTTTATTGGTTTGATGTAATTTTTCACTGACGCTGATAATTTTAAAAAATGACATCAGTATGACTGGGAAATCAATGCCAGTGAAATATTTTATTTATAATTTAACCTCCATCTCCTAGATTTTCAAAGATTTAATACCTATGTTGCCATTTTATCTGATTCTACTGATCTAGTCAAACATTAAAAGGCAAATTAAAGCAACTAAATGGTGTCTTCAAACATTCTCAAACAGAGGCTTCTTGATGAAGGAAAGCAGAATGTTTTACACTAAAATAGAATTTTATGTAATTGTTTTTATTAAAATAGAATTGCAGGTGAAAATGTTTACAAAACCTTATAATAATTATTTACATTTGTTTAATGCTTTATGATTTTCACAGTACTATGACAGGTAAGTGAATAAATTTGCTGACTATTCAGCAAAAGAACTCATTTAGAGATAACATTACAGATCGCTGTACTTTTCCCAAATTCAGGGCAGTAATGTTAAATTCTCTATATAAGGAAGTTCAGTCTAATAGCCTATATTATACTAGAACTCTTGCAAAGGCAATAAATGCATCCTAGATTGTACTGCACAAAAGTAAGAGCCAAAGCCAATAAGAAAATACGTTTTCTGTTTAATCTTTGACATATCTTAACAAGATCAAGTTCCACTCTTTATATATGTAAATCTAATGTTGATCATATCATAAGTTTGATTATCATTCTTCATATTACTTACTATTTAAGGAATACGTAGTATATGCTAAAAACTCTATATATTATCTTTCATTTCCAGAACATAGCAGAAAGCAGGTGTTGCAACTTGTTTCTTACAGGTGAGGAACTTGAAAAGAGTACAGTATGTGTTCCAAGTTACAGGAAGAGTGAATGGATGAACCAGGGTTTGTCTGAAAATTGACCAGCCACTTAGCCCACAATATTTCTACTTAACCAATCTGTATCTCAATTATTTCCATATTATTTATTTACTTATGACTCTCCTGATGATAGAAAATAGCAGCTACAAGACACAATTCTTGTCTATATAGTACTTTGCAGACAAATACGTGGTTGAGATTGTTGCCCTTTAAGCGTCAGTATTCCATGATCCAAGAGGTAAAACAAAGCTTCTTTAAAAAGAAAAAAAACTTCTTTACTGTTAAATAAATGAAATTCACAGGTAGGTGCCATTTAAAAGTACAACACATATTTTGGTAAATGCTGTGTCTTTGAACATATTAATTATTTTTGTTCCTGAACATATTAAAAATTATATGTATTCTGTAAAGAGCATATTATAAACACAATATTAAAAGCAATCTTAGTCTATTTTTCTTGCTCTAACAGAATACCAATGACTTTGTAATTTACACAGAAAATAAGTTAATTTTTAATTATGTATTTTTTTTGAGACGGAGTTTTGCTCTGTCACCCAGGCTGGAGTGCAATGGCGCAATCTTGCCTCACTGCAACCTCTGCTTCCTGGGCTCAAGCGATTCTCCTGCCTCAGCCTCCTGAGTAGCTGGGATTACAGAAGCCCACCACCCCACTGGGTCAAATTTTTGTATTTTTGGTAGAGATAGGGTTTCACCATATTGGGCAAGCAAACCTGGAACTCCTGACCTCAGGTGATCCATCCATCTTTGCTTCCTGACATATTAGGATTACAGGTGTGAGCCACTGTACCTGGCCAGAAAGTATGTTTATTTAGCTCATGGTCCGGGGTCTGGGAAACCCATTGGCATGGCACTGGCCTCAGGTGTGGGACATCTTGCTGTTTTATAACATACAGTGGGCACCTTATGGTGAGAGGACAAGAGCATGCTAGCTCAGTCTCTCTCCCTCTTCTTATATAAACACTAGTTCTATCATGGAGTCCTCACTCTGATAATCTTAACTCTTCCTAATTACCTCCCCAAGGCCTCAACTCCAAATGTCATCAATATATAAACTGGGGGATTAACTTTCCAAAGCATGATATTTGGAAGACACATGCACATCGTAGAAAAGGTATTGCGTTCCATATATTTTCTCTATTAATTCCACCTGCCTCAAAAGCTCCATTGAATCCTTGCCATAGCCAAACACATGCATTGCTTTAAGAGCTACCACAGCAAGTAATATACAGGTAGGGTCTGCAGTTTTGAAATATGATTATCAAAACATTGACTCACCAGGAAATGAATGAGACTGAAGAAATTAATATTAGGTTGGTGCAAAAGTAATTGTGTTTTTTGCCATGAAAAGTAATGGTAAAAATTCAATTATGTTTGTACTAAGTTAAATAGCTTAATTTTTATTTTTGTCAATATTTGGATATTTGAGCTATCATCCATGTACCAGGCAAGATAGTTATTTAAGTTTTGTACAGCATGTTTCAATATGCTCAAAGTACCGGGAGATAATATGGGCTTGTATGTTTATTAAATCTAGGCACATGTTATAATATTTTACACATCTTATGGCCCAATTTAAAAATGTAGTTTTTGAGTCTGTTTTCAGCTACATATTATTTGAGTTTCTAATGTTTTTAAGATTTTTAATTGGTGTCTAACATTTAATAATGAAGAGATTTAACACAAAAAATGTGATTTTCTAATTTTCTTTGAACATTCAGAAATTATATACTTAAGGCTCTACATTTTGGCAGGGTAAAATCTGGCTGGAAAAGAATAGCATACTCTGCCTTTATATGGAGACCCAGGTCTCTAGACCTCACCACTCTCTATCATTTTTATTTCACTTCCCTAATTATTTATACTATCTATTGTATGAAGGAAAAGGCACTTGAGTTTGGGATTCTTAAAGCAGAGAAGGAGGAATACATTAATCCTAGATTGATGGTTCCTCTGTACCTACAATAAAAAAACTGAAAAGCCAATTCAAAATGACACAATTAATTCCAAGTAATTTAACTGGACACCAGGAAATTCCAAGGCTGTATTGAAATGCTCTACATTCCTGTACTATTTGTGGCACTTGCATTGTCTAGCAAACATAAAATTGGAAGGCTTGCAAAGGGGCAGAAAAATATAATCAATATCAGGAACAAAAACAGTTAATGAAATCATATTCCAAAATTAAAGATATGACAAAATTAAAACAAAGAAATTAAGCAGCTATTATAAATGTGCACCATATGTTCAATAAGGTAAAGGACAACCTCAATATTATATGTGAAAATTAAAAAAATACAATTCCAAATGGAATTTCTAGAGATAAAAATGCAATACCCTAAGTAAAAACTAAGCTACAATTTAAAGAAAAATAAAAAGTAAATAATGGAGAAAATAAGTAGACTTGTAGATTCAGTTAGAATCAAGATGAGTAGTAAAAATGAAAGACACAGCAAACATAACACTGAAAAAGAAGAAACAGAAGACTGTTGACCCTCAAATCAAAGCCAAAAAAGTCCAACGAAATTTTATTTGAAACATTAGAATGAGAGGAGAGAGAAGAGGGACAAAGGACACGATGAACCTGGATGTAAATCTTTCTTGTTAAATTTGTTGACACTTGCTTTATGGTTGAGAGCATAGTCTATCGTGGTAAATGTTCTATATGCATTTGAAAATAAAAATTGCTCTTCAAAAGGGTGAGTGTTGGTTATAAATATCAACTAGTATCAGCTTGCCTTTTTTGTCTTCTTCAAGTATTTGTAGAGGTATGTTGACATTGTCAATGAATAATTGTTAATTTTAAAAAAATTGATCTCATTTCTGAAGAATTTGTGCTTCATGTATTTAAATATATAATTTAGGTAAAGACAAATATATGATTATTAACTTATCTTAAATAGTTCTTTATTATATTGAAATGTCTCTCTTTAATAATTAATAATCTTACACATTTTGAAGTCTATTTTTGATAAAAATACTAAATCCACTGCAGCTTTCATTAATTCATGTTTGTATTGTGAACATTTTCATTCTTTTATTTTTATTCTATGTGTTCATATTTTAGGGAGCATAAGATTTACTCTTTCTAAAATCAAAACAAATTATTTTATTTTTATTTAATGTGTTTGAAAAATTTCAATTTAATGTAATTATATATTCACAATTAACAGTAACTGTATATATTTCATAAGATTATTTCTTTCCTATTTGTCCAATTTTGAAATAAAAAATGACAAGAGCAAAGCATTTGGTATTGAAAATGCATGTGCTTTCTGACAACAGACAATTCATTGTTATTCAAATGCCATATCTATTTTTTTTTAATTTATATTACTATTTTTTTCTTTCTTTTGACAGGCCTCAGGATGAAATGCTTATGTGTAACAGCAATATAAAAATATCTGGAGTTGAATTTAAAGAAAAAGTTTTGAATGCAATGAAAATGCAATGAACTATCTTTAAAATTTAAATTTAGCAAAATAACAAAGTTGATGTTCCCAGCTTTTTCATAATTTTTCATTCTATGGTCCTTTCCTGACAGTCTTGCTTTCGGTTATAATTTTTATTTTTGTACAAGCCAATTAAATGTTAAATGACAATCTCTTTTCTATCACAAGTGACCAAGCTTCTGAGAGATGGAAAAAGTGATAATGGAATAATTAGAAATTAGGCCATATAAATTGAATTATTTTCTAACTTCAAGATTTATTAACAATTTTTGACAGTGTTCATAACTAAATAGCTCTTGGAATGTCTTACCAAACATGTTCCCTTCTCTGCAAAATTTTCATCTTCCATGTTCACATTACCACTTCAGAGATGGTTGACTTTCACAACCCTTACATGTGTGAGAAACAAGCCATATGCACTTTCCTCCAATAACATCCTCCACGCAAGCCACAAATAAAGGATCAGGGGTAGGTAGATTATAGATTACCTAATACAACCAAATAGAAAACCTCTCACAAAAATTAAAAGTTTCCACATGAAGGAACATTATTCAGGCGTTGATTGACAGGCATTTGGGTTGGTTCCACGATTTTGCCATTGTGAATTATAGTAGCTAAGCTATGAGGACACAAATGTGTAAGAAAGATAATATAGATTTTGGGGACTTAGGCGAGGGAGCATGGTGGGGTGGGGGATGAAAGACTACAAATGTGCTGCAGTGTATATTGCTCAGGTGATCTGTGCACCAAAATCTCACAAATCACCACTAAAGAACTTACTAATGTAACCAAATACCACCTGCACCCCAATAACTTATGGAAAAATAAAATACAATCAACTTTAATTATTTAGAACTAAGGTTTAAGGTTATTTAGATACGGTTGAGGAGGGTGTCTATGTCGAAGTCAAATTCTGAAGCCATATTTATTGAAAAGAGTACACACTAGAAAATTTGGATTTAAAAATGAGAAAAATAATTATTCTGAAGGAAATGAGATACTGAAAAATGAAACTTAGTTTTTCTAGTAGTTTTCAGTTTCTTTTGTTGCTAAGTCTGCTATGGCATTTGAGTTTAAAGAAATGTTCTAATTTCTTTGTAATAAATTCCTCTTCACTAAAGCTAGTTTAGACTTGTTTCTCTTTTTGTTAAGAAATTATTTAGGAAAAAAATTAAATACTTTATATTTATTTTCAAAAAAACTTTTTTTGGCCTTCTTATATTTCCCATATTTTAAGCTTTGAGCATTTTAAGACTATTCTGTTTGCTTACTGCTAAATAATTAGTTCCATTTCCTAGCCTTGAGAATGTCACGAGGGAACAGAATGTTTGAAAGATAAGAAGATTAAAATCTTCCCTTACTTGAAGCTATAAAAATATATATATATATATAACTTGAAGCTACATAACCTTCAAAAAGTTTAATCTGATAAAGTGTTATATTAAGAACATTCTCCAATTCCCAGCCTTATATTTTGTTTAGCGTGAAGGCATGAACAAAAATATGCAATACTGTTTTGCTTTTTATTACAAAATTGTCCTTGGAAATATTATTTTAACACAATAATTTAAAATTTTAAATCTCAGTGAGTAATAGGTCCTGTAAAAAGAAACATTTAGATTTCATATGCTGTAATTATAATATGTTCCTTGCTTAATTATGCTACATTGTTAATAAATGTTTAATCCACAACTATTGACTTCTAAAAAGTATGCATGCTTGCAAAATATCTTTGTTGAAGTAGTGAAATTAGATAATTTCTTCTCTTACTGCACACTTAAAGGTAAAATAAAACATATGACTCTCTTGGCTTCATTAGTCTAAACTCAAGTAAATAGCTTTAAAAGCTTTCTTTTGTTTATATGAATATTTCACAATTCTTATGATTTTCTATAACGTTATTAGTTATTTTATTTTACTTTAAAGAGAAAATATATTAATTTTTATAAATTTCCAAAAAATAATTTCGTAGCAAAGATAGCAAATTTTTTTCACAGAAAAATTTGTGCAAACCCTGACATTTCATTGTATTTAAACTGTGCATACACTGTTAACTGAGGTAAAGCAATCTTTTATTTGTAGGTTACAGTGCCTAAATAATCTTTCCAGATATTTGAGTTTTTGATTTCAATATATTTACTTATTGAATAAAACTTGTTTCTTATTTCTACTTTAAGGATACAGATGCAAAATTAATTGAGAAATGGGCCTTTATAGAAAATAGACCATATGCTAAGCAGAATGCTGTGTAGTTAATTACACAATTTTAAAATTATTTTTTCTTTTCTTTTCGTCCCCCTTGCTCTCACCCAGACAGAAGCTCACTGAGTGTCCCAGGCTGGAGTGCGGTGGTGCAATCACTGCTCACTGCAGACCCAACCTCCTGGGTTCAAGAGATTCTTCTAAGTCAGGCCCCAAGTAGCTAAGACTATATGCACCTGTAACCACCCCTGGTTAAATTTTGTTTATTTTGTAGAGATGGGGGTTTTGCTGTATTGCCAAGTCTGGTTTCGAACTCCTGGATTCAAGGGATCTGTGCACCTCAGCGTCCTAAAGTGCTGGGATTACAATCACGAGTCACCAATCCTGGCCTAATATTTTTTATTTATTTTAAATTTTTTCTGTAGAGATGGGGTTTCACCATGTTGCCAGGCTGGTAAATCTCTTTTAATCATGCAAATAATTGCAATAGAAATGTTTAAAGATGAATTGCCTAAAATGAAGTGAGTTTGCCCCAGGTACACAACCAGTATGTCCTGAATAGATTTTTAATTCATATTTTTATTTCATTTAATACATATACTTGCCATTAGGCTTTTTCTCATGAACTAATTAAAAAGTTCCCTTTTGTTTTCAATAATATTTGGATTTTCTAGCTCCTAACCCAGTCAATTATTTGAGCTTAATAATATTGGTGTCAATTGCAATAATAAAATATTTGGTAAAAATATTAGCCTCTTAAGGAAAACCTTTTGAGGAACCTACCTATTCTTGTCATTCCACCTGTGTAGTGAGCTACAAATAAGTTAGCTATGTTCAAACCCCAAAATGGCATCCTTTCTTCTTTTTCTCTGTCCTCTTGCTGTTGTGTTGTTTGCAAGATTGTCTCTTTCTGTCATTCCGTTGTTTCACTTTTTAATTTTTCCAATGTGACTTTTTTACTATTGTTTTATTCTCATTTTCCCCCCACATTTGTTTTTCAAAAATATAGTAACCTCCAACTTTATCCAGTGATCATGCAGCACTATGAACATAGGTCTATCGTCCCCTATTTCCATGCAGTTTGTAGAATTTTCTTGGAGCTGGGTCACTCGATTTGGTAATAAGCCTTGCTACATTCCAAGTCAATCACCCATTTAACCCCCTAAATTTTACTATTGCTTCTGCAGCCTCATTTGTTAAATATGTTTTTATTTATTCAACTTGTTTATTCAATTAAAATTTAAGTAGATGATATAAAATGCCCTTCACAACTCCATCTAAACAATAACTCTAGTTCTTTGCCCTGATGCATGTTTATGCAGGTATTTGCTGGTCCCTTCATATTGTGCACATAACTGTATATAATTCTTCCCAACATTGGAAAGTTTAATATTGTGACATGAAATTATATGACAAATACCACCTTAATAAGACCTTAAATACAATGAGACTCATGATCTAATATTTCCCAGTAAAAGCAAAGGTGAAAAATTTGTTTGTAATTATCTATGCCATATTTTTATAAGGAATATTTACTTTTGTCTTGATTATACATCGTTGTATCATTTCCTTACAAAGCACCAAAGTTGACCTTACAACTCAATGACAAGGTAGTGTTGAAAGCAACTTAATTTATAGTAAGTGATAGCCAAGGTTTTATATATATATATATATATATATATATATATATATATATATATATATTATTAACATTTTTAATATAATGAAGAAAGCATAAATGCCTTCAAATATTCTCAGCATTCTCAGTCTCTTAAGTTGACTCTAGGAGCTGGAAAAAGTCAAGTGTATTATGAATTTTTAACACGTAAATCACAGACAAATTTCATCCTCAAAATAACCCATCTGGTACAGTTTAATGACACATAGTGGTGAAAATGTCATCAAGTTTTGTATTTCAGTAATTTCACTGAGATTTTGGTAGAAAACTATATAGCATACATTGTTTCATACTCATCCGGTGTCTAATTTAAAATCTTATAGTGTGTATATCTTGCATATGAAAACATTATAAATGGTTTTGATAATAAGTAAACAACATCTGGGTATTTACCAGCAAATTTCTGAATTTTAATAACACCTTGACTGCTCAATGTGTGCCTTTTAATTTTACATAATATCCACTTCTCTCTAGAAAGTTAATAACCTGAAATTAGGGTTATGTATTGTCATTTTTTATAGTTTTACTGTTCATTTCTACCTATTTTTGAAATTTATGTAAATAGCATTATATGAAACATAAAGATGGGGGATTGGAGACTATGATTATAAAGTCAATATTATCAATATAAAATCAATATAAAAATTGAAGAATTAATTTGCTGTATTTACACATATAAAATAATCCACTGTATGAATATACCACAAGCCATTTATATGTTGCATTGTCAAATGACAACTGTTTTATGACCCTTCATTTATTATTACTGAAAATTTGTTATATTCTTGAACACTCATTCCAAGGCACATGGCAAGGAACTCTTTTCATAGGTATGCAGTTAGTTAAAAGTACATATATCTTTAACTTCAATAATTAATGCAAAAGTATTTTCTAAAGAGCTTGTAACAGTTTTCCTCCTTAGACCATACTGATGAAACTCTTGTATTACAGACTATATTTTTCTGACAATTTGTTGAGAGTGAAATGTTGTATCATTATGGTTTTTAACTTGCAGTCTCCTAATTAGAAATGAGGTTGAACAATTTTTCATACATTATTGATGATTTGTTTTTCATCTTCTGTATAATGTCTAGTAATGTGTTTTTGCTCAGTTTGCTAGCAAATTGTTCCTTTAATTGATTCATGGGAGTTGTCTATATATTTTACATAATAATTATTTGCCTATTTTAAGTTTATAGATATCTTCTAGTTGTGGTTTGTCTTTCTGCTAAATTTTCATCACATTTTGATGAAAATAATTTTAACTTTTATATAGTTATAATTTAAAATTTGACCCTTTATTCTAATATTTTCCTTCCACAAATCATAGCATAATTAGGATATTTTTATATATTACTTGGAAACACATAACATTCACAAATAAATTATCTTTCTTGAATTGTTTTTTGTAACTGAAGTAAAGAAGGAATAAAAGTCTATTTACTTTACATGGTTAATACATTTTCCTGGTACCGTTGTCCTATTTTCCCACTCATTTTCAGTAGCAACTTAGTATTATATAAAGATGTAATAAGTGTATGAATATTTTCTTATTGTTATACAGAGATATTGCTGTGCCAAGAACATTGATTAAAACATTGAGGCTGCTCAAATAATAGATGGATACCTAGTAGGTTATTATTCACACTATTGTCTTACTCTTCACATTTTTAAGCCTATATTTGATAGTCATCTCTAGCATATATATTTTATAATTATTTTATTTTATTTTATTTTACCTTAGGTTCTGGCATACACGTGCAGATCATGCAGGTTGTTGTGTAGGTGCATACATAACCAGGTGGTTTGCTGCCTCTATTCCCCCTTTGACTATATCCAGTATTTCTCCCCATGTTATCCCTCCCCACCCCTCGCTGTTTTAATTCACATTAATGCCACAAATCAAATGAAGGATAACAAATACCTTTACCTAACAAATATTCATGTTATTAGCATTACATATCTCTCCATTAATTTTCATCCTCTTACATATTTGTCAGTAAAATTTTATGATTACCTGAAGTCTTTTGATTATTTTGTTCAGTATATTCCTAGTTAGATCATATTTCATGATCATAAATTATATTATTTTGAATTAAAATATGAAGCTTCTTATTACTGATTTATAAAAATGAATACTAAATATCTGAACTCAGAGGAAAGCTCTGTTCACGTCATTATTTAGCAAAAGAGAATACTCCAAATATTTATTTATTTGCTTATAAAATTCTATTGCAGATTCCTTACTCTGAGTGGTTCAACTGCCGTTAATCGTTTAAGAACCTAGACTCCAGGAAGCCCAATGCAGTGTAAATAGAAAAAACTCTATTTTTCAGCTTTAAAAAGGTGTTTTTGAAATCATATCACAGGGTTGTGTGTGAATCATATATCACAAATAAGGTTAAGCTAGGGAGAGGAGCAGAGACTAGGTGGATTTATGTTTTGCCCAGCTTGGCTAGCATCACTTTAAAATTCAAATTTTGAAATTTCTGAGTTATACATAACTTTATAAGCAACTTCACCTCACAAGAAAGCAACATAATTTTTCACTGGAAAGAGGAGGTCAAGGAGAGATCCTGCACTGTACTTGACATTTCTTCAATTGCAGTCTTCAATCTCCACCACAGCTGAGTGACAATGCTCATAAAGACACAGAATTTCACATTCAATAAGGACTTTCCATACAGAATAAGTCTTTGAATTTATAGCTTTACCTTTCTTAGATTTAATAACTATGTAATTCATCAAATAGAGATTTTCCATTTGAAGATTAGAAAAGAAAAAATGAAAGGCAATACTGATGCCTCTGGTTTTATTTTCAAATTCAGGATCATACTAATTTGCATAAATACTAGTGTTATGCCAAACAGCAGAAACGTAAATGAATCTCATTAATCCCCATTGACTACTATGCAAGAGTGTTTAGTGGACTTCTCTCTTATACATCTATCTCTAACATTAAGCCAACTGCCTGCTGCATGATTGCCAGAGCAGTTCATATTTTCTATTCACTTGTATTTAGAAAACAAATGCTCAGTGAAAGCTAGCCAAGGGCAGTGTGAGGTTAAACATGAAGTATGCAGAGAACTCCTAGCAAAGACTTGAGACTGAGTTATTTCTATACACCAAACACTATCTCATGAGGATGAGGTGGGCATTACGTTACCCCTCTTTATGGCAGCTTTCACTAATGTTCAAACAGGATCAGAATCAACAGCTGTTAAGTGATAGGACAGTTAGAACATAGAAGTGTCTAAAACTAAAACCTGAAATTTTTAACAATTATGCAAATAACATAGCTTCGTATACGTATTTAATTAATTCCTGATTATGTTTCTGTAAATGTTCTTCCGCAAGTGTCTCTTAACGTGAGTCATTTAATTTGGTGGCAGTTTTGACTATTTTTTTTTTTAGTTCCTCTTTCACATAGAAAGTTAAGGAACCTTAAGCCAGGACAAAAGCTAAAGCTCATATGCCAGGGGCTATGAGAGCTTGCCAGAACTGAAGTCTAAGAAGGTATGAATAATGGGAATTCTAGGTAAAATATTTGAGATAAGCCTGTAAGAAAAGATAAAGATATTCGAAAGTGATACATATGTTTCAAATTTATTTGGCCAAGGAACAAGCAAAAATAACTATGATAAGGTAGAGGATACCAGCTCACTGCTTTTGAAAATCTAAATACTTGTCTTAGTTCAGTCAGCCTACAATAAGAAAATAATCATAAACTGAGTGACACATACAACAGAAATGTATTTCTCACAGTATTGGAGACTAGGAAATCCAAGATCAAGGTGCTTGGAGATACAGTTTCTTGTGAGGGCCTGATTCCTGGTCCATAGATAGCCCTCTTCTTTCTCCGCATCCTTACCTGATCAAAAAGGCGAGGGAGATCTCTGAGGCTTCTTTTACAAGGACACTAATAATTCTTTTATAAGGATTCTGCCCTCATGACCTAGTAAACCTCCCAAAGGTCCTACCTCCTAATACCATCATTAGGGATTAGGTATCAACCTCTGCATTTTGGAAGGACACAAATATTCATTCTATAGTGAGTTATCTATGGCTATAATGTACGTCTTTTGAAATAAACTTACATGTCATTATTTGACAGGGCTAAAATTACTGTAGTATTATACTAAGAGTGCTATAATAAAGCACCACAGAAATGGGTGACCTAAACAACAGAAATTTATCTTCACAATTTTAGAGGCTAGAGTCTCAAGATCAAGGTGGGTTCCTCCAAGGACTCACTTCTAAATTGTAGACAGCTGTCCTCTCCCAACATCTTCATCTTGTGTTCATTCTACGAGTCTTTGTCCTAATCTTTGCTTTATATGGGGACATGTATCATATTAAAATAAGTGTCTACCCTAATGATCTTATTCTAATTCAATTATTTCTCTAAGATTCCATCACCAAATACAGTTACAATCCAAGGTACTGGGGTTAGAATCCATATTTTGACACATATATTTGTAAGGAACATATTCATCCCTTAACAATTGCCATATACACTGTAACCTTTATTTGTATTTGATTATCCAATTCAACAGGGAAGCCTCTTTAATAGGATTCAAAATTCAAACACTGTGTCATCAATACTCTATTTGTATTCAAAATGTATATGCTATAGTCTGAATGTTTGTGTCCCAAAATTCAAATAAAGACCAATGCAGCAGTATTACGAGGTGAGGATTTTGGAAGGTTATAGGTCATAAGGGCTCCATCCTCCTGAATGGGATTAGTGCACTATAAAAAGGCTTGGGGGAGCCAGTTTACCCTTTCCGCCATGTGAGGATGCAGGAAGAAGGTCCTAGCTTTAAAGCAAAGGCAGAGCTCTTATCAGACATCAAACCTGCCAACACCTTGATTTTAAACTTCTCATCCTCCAGGGCTGTAAGCAAAAAATTTATATTGTTTATCAATTACCTAATCAATGTAATTTGTTATGGAAACAAAAATTAATAAAAACATTATGCTTTCATTTTTTTATAGTATTTCATACTATTTTGATGAGATATTAAAATTATAAGATTATACCAGATCTTAAATTAAGTGATATGTACTAAAGTATTCATTTTATTACTACAGTTTAAAACTACACATGTGTTATTTCCAGTAATTTGATAATATCAAATATTATTTTATAAAAATAAATTTATTTATAATAAACAAACTTAGCATGGTGACTGAACCCTGCAATCCCAGTACTTTGGGATTCCAAGGTGGGAGAATCACTTGATGCCAGGAGTTCAAACCATCCTGGGTAATAAAGCAAGACTCTATCATTATAAAAATTTTCAAAGCTTATTTGGGGATGATGGTGTGTGCCTGTAGTTTTAGCTACTCAGGAAGCTGACGCGAGAGAATCAGTTGAGCCCAGTAGCTCAAGGTTACAGTCATCTATGATTGTGCCTTTGGCAACAGAGGAAGATCTTCTCTCCAACATAAAAATTAAAAAATTAAAAATTAATAACCCATAGTTTATAAATACAGAATAACACTCTCCATTCTCAAGAACTGATTAGGACAAAGTAAAAAGGCAGTATTCATGTTAAGGGGGCAGCTTAGAATCTTAACTACAACAAATTGATGAGAAGCAGATGGAACCGGCATAGTAGTAGCACATGTGCAGAATATTAGATAGAATATTGTGAAATTGGCAAAAAATGAAATGTATGATTCACGTAAGAAAAAATATAGATCAGGTCACTAAAAATTTCTATGGCTTTATAAATAGTCTTTTCAAATATTTTTTCCAAAAGTTTGAGATGCATATTTAAGCCTTGATATTCAGAAGTGAAAAAACAAAATTACTTAAGAGGGACTATCTAGTAATATCAACTAACAATACACCATTTTAGACTCTTAATGCGTGATAGGGTGGGCATATATCATGTACACAATTTTTACTAGTAAACAAAGTTTCCCAGAAAAAATGCCAACTGCACTATAATATACCCAAATTCCTGCCTCTATCTTTAAACTCATCTCAACACAACATAATAATAAATCCACTTCACAATACCAAATTCCTAAATGTAAAATTAATACACATCTCAGTCTTAATACATTAAAAGCAAAATTGATGATACTAGTCTCCACTCTACCACACAAATTAGTTTCTCCCATATTCTTCTCACTCAATTAGCACCTGCAAAAACAAATCTGCTAAGCCCTTGATTCCTCCTGGTTGCTCTTAAGAGATCATCTTTCATCAATTCCTACCAGAAAATATGATCCAAATCCATTCATTTTAACTGCTGCTGTTAATTCCACCTGTAGTACTACCACAGCTCTAAACTGACTCTGCTGCCAAGCTACAAGCCTTACTCCACATAATAACCAGGGCAAATTTTTAAACATAAATAGCTTATACTATTTTCCTTGTTAAGATTTATCATGCCAGATTTAACATTTATCAAAATGGCCAAAAGCAAGAAAAAGCCCCCAAAGACAAAGGCAATCGAAAAAAATCCTACAGCGTAAGAATGGTAGCTTGCACTTGGATGTAGGAAACAGCATGGGAAGGACAGAACTGGCACAGGGTAATCAGCTAATCCCTGATATAAAACCTCAGTCTCTCTGGAATCAATGTAAAATCTGAAGATTTTCTGAAATGACAATAAACTTTGGGACTAAATGCAAAAGAAAGCAAAGAAAGCTTTTAAATTTGATGGTCTTGGGTCTAAGCACCAATTCTTGAACTAAAATAAACTCTGTATCTGAAGAGAACGTCTCCTCTTATATCTGTAAAAGAAGTCGATTACTCTAAAATATTTGGAAAGATCAGTCTATATTTTTTAAATACTTTGTGTGTAGAAATTGCTCTCAAGGGATTGACTGTTGAGGATTTTTTTCCATGGAAATCATAAATGTATTTTCACTGAGTTCTATTGTAGTTGTGTAAATGAACAGGTCCTTCAACAAGAGTTCTTCAGAAATCATATACTTAGATAAAATGAAAAAATGCTAATTATGTAAAACAGATATAGTCTACTCTGTTTCAGTACATAACCTCACAATAAGAATTGGTTTATATGCTAAGTAGGCTAATTCTTCAATATAATTTGGAAGTCTCATTGATGTATGCACATAAAACTTGTATCATCAAGATCTGCTGAATGATGTTTATTAACATAGGCAAGGGGAAAGAACACCAGGTAGAATTATCATTTACCTCCATGATCTTTCCCTTGGACGAGCCTGACCTCGTCCTCTGCATTAAAAGCTTATTTACAGTTCTCTCTCATAATTATGGTGGTGAGTAAATTCAAAGACAAGGGGCCAGAGTCCTCCATCTGCAATGCCACTGTAATTCACAAAGGGCTTTCACCTGCATCTTCACCTGCAACTTCTACTTATAATTTCCTTCTGCCTTGTTTATAAAACTCAGCTGTTTATGCCTTTCTTATGTTCCTTTCCATCAAATAATTCACATTTTGTTTGATAAAGGCCATTTATTGTAGCATTTCTTCATGTGTGAGAGTTTTATTTGTATAGTTATGGCTTTTGCTAGTATTCTGGATACAAAGTGCATTGGGACCATTTCTATTTTTATTCACATATATTTTTACAATTATTGTATTTCACAAATGCATATGTAGTGTTAGAGTTTAAACCTCTCTTTTTATATAATTTTAATAGGTTTGACTTAAAAGGTGTGGAACAAGTTTCACAAAGCAAACGTCATAAAATATATGATATAGTTTAAAATGTTTTAAAAATTACATATACATATTGATTTCCTGAAATTATAACTTATCTATAACAACAAGTGATGGGTCCTAAAATTTACTAAATATACATACATAAACTCGCTGAATAGATAACAAATGCACTTTCCTGCTACTTTTCCATACATTAATCACATGGTCATGACACAAAGGAATTTGAGAATAACAAGGTAAAAATCACAGGAAATTCATTCTAATTGTTACAGAGCATTGACTCATCATATTTCATACATCAAAGAATAAAATTTTCATTTTACATGACTTATGCTTTATTGTTTTTTTTTTTTTTTTTTTTTTTTACAATTTTAAGTTGTAGGATACAGGTTTTTAAAAAATAGGTGAAAAGCAAATACAGACTATGGCCACCAAATCAATAGACCTTTAAGAACCAATTAGTTCTTTAAATATATACCAAATGGATGAGGTACACATTAATATGAAAGTCATAAGCAAGAAAAGTAAATAGAAAAAAGAAAGTAATTGCTTTTCAGTGAAGCTTTAAAAAGAATAAAGCAAAGCAGTCAGAAAGAAAATCCTGTGGCTTACAAAATGATTTGCCATTGCAATGATTAATTTCTAGTTTAGAACGGGTTTTATTTCCACACTTTTGCAGTAATACATTCATTTCATGCCCAATTTATACCAGAGTTAGCCAGAGAATCCCTTATAGAGATAAGGCAGAGTTATATTTAATCTTATCTTCTGAGCTATATCAGCATAACATTTTGTAACACTGGAAGATACTAATACAATGTACCAATAAAATGTGGGCAAGATCTGTTTTATTTCTCTAATGGAGAAAAGGTTGTCAATTTAACAACACACATAGCTTTCAATCTACTCAGTTAACATAGATCTATATTGTGTTAGTCAGTTTAACTAATTTCTAAAATTTTGGAGACAGTTTTTGTTTATATATATATCACTAAATTATTCAAAACGGATTATGTATACGGAAGTATAAAGACGGACATTAGCACACAAACTTCATTTTTCTTTTTGTTGTACTTCATTACATTTCTGCTTTTAAGGAGAGAAAAAAAATTAAAAACTATATAACCAACATTTTTAAATTTTGTAACCTCAAAATTGTAATAATTATATTAGGGAAAATATTTTCTTTAGGAAAATAAAGTCCGCATGTGATAATAATCATATGAAATCTAGTTAGTATGTTTTGTTAATTTTCATTAACAAAAGTGTACTGAAGCCTTTATAGAAGGCAGACATATTTGAGACCCCAACTGTCATTTTTTTAGTTACAGAGGGTAGATAAGAAAAAATATATTTTCCATGAGACTGCAGACAGGAAGAACCTAATTGTTATTGTCATGACAGATGAAGGGAATGTGAAAGTGAGAAGTTAAAAATGAGAGTTCATTTACCGAAAGACAGAATGTCTAGAACATGCTGTGAAATGAATTTAGAGAGGGGAGAAAGGGAAGACTTGGTTAAGAGAAAAGGAAGAACAAATAACTATGGGCAGGAAAATCTGAATATGGAAAAGATGGTAGTTCTTACTGGCAGTGTGATTTTCTAAAGCATTATCTAAAACAGGTGGATTAGAATTCACTTAGGATTTTCATAAACAACAGCAGCATTCTGGATGGTCATGCATATTTTAGACCTAACATAATTTATTACCTTCTTAATTGAAGGGCACCAGCTAATTCTGAAAGAAAAATCCTGGTTTGGATTCACTGTATGTTTTAAAGCTGCAATGAGGCCCAAGGTGGAACTGTGAGTTCATTGTTACTTGAATTTATGCTCATAAAAAGGCAAGTCTAGACATCTGTGATTGCCCAGTTTGAGGTGCTAAAGCCTCAGCTCACAAGGCTGGGGAAGAGGGTGGGGAGTCGGGGAATGTAAGGAAGTGTGGAAGTAAGGATGTTCACTAAAGGCAGGGAATACATATACAGCCCAGCACAGGTTTTCAAAGACCAATTGTAGGTATTCAGAAACCAAGAGGATAGAGAGGTAGCAACAGAAATTATGGGATATTGTTTACACATAGTGGGATTGAGCAATACTTACTTGAACTCATTAAGTATATAATAACAAGAAATAACAATCAAATTTCTCACTATAGGAGAACAGAGTTAAAAATAAGGCTTGTATGGATGTGGTAGTATTCTGCTTTTTTAATCTAGGTTCTGATTACATTAATGTCCAAGTGTTTCTTTGAATTTGAGTTTTCATTTCTCTGGGATAAATGTCCAAGAGAAAAATTGCTATCTTTAAACAAGTTCATATGTTAATAAGAAACTATCAAATATTGTCCAGAATGTCTATACTGCAATATAATCCCAGTATCACTACATCAGGTATCCAGTTACTCTACATGCTTGCCAGCATTATGACATTATCATGTGGTTTTTAATAAATTTTTAGTAATTCTAATAGACATGTAACAATATCACATTATGGTTTTCATTTGCATTTCCACAGTGGCTAGTGATGTTAAATATCATATATTTACTTATAATATGTATCTTCTTTTTAAAGAAAAGCGTGTTGGTGTATTTTGCACATTTTTAATTATGTTGTTCGTTTTGTTGATGAATTTTGAAACTTATTCATATATTCTAGATATAAGACTTTCCTCAGCCATGCTGTTTGCCAATATTTTATCCTAAGCTGTAGCTTATCTCTTCATAGGGACTTGTGGAAGTTGGTAGATTTTAATTTTGATGAAGAACAACTTAACAATATCTTCCATAATAGGCTTTGCTTTTGGTTGTATTATTTTAACTTTTCTCAAAAATTATTTTCCTAAAAGTTTAAAATTTTATATTTAAATCTATACAAAATTTGAATTAATTCATTTATGTGGTCCTATATTTTTTATAAATATTTTGTAGCTTTAATTTTGCATTTAAATCTATGATCTATATTCAATTAACTTTGCATACTCTTTGACTTCAGTGTTAATTATGGGCTAAAGTATTTTTCTTTTTTGGCCTATGAATGTCTAGTTTGTCCAGTACCTATCCACATATTGTATTAAAAACTTCCTAAGAAAATTAATACTCTTTAATTCTAGGTTCATGTTCTGTATTATTTGAACTCATTAGGAAAAATTATACTTTATTATTATTATACTTTCAGTTCTGGCATACATGTGCAGAACGTGCAGGTTTGTTACATAGTAGTTTACTGGATTCATCAGCAATATCTTCATTCTTGGAATTCCCAAATTATATGTATTTTCATCTTGCATCTGTGTATAACTAGTTTTTCTTCGTTTTCCTTCACTGTAGAAATATTTATCATACTACTTAGTTTGAAGATTTTAGGAATGTAAAAATTTTTTATAAAAAGCAGGTTATAGGATAATAAGTCACTATCAAGTGAATAGAAAAAAGTAACAAAAAATTTCAATATTGTTAAAAGAGTTGGATATAGATAATTACTAGAGCTCTACAATCTCAGAATCTGTACTAGCTGAGGAACACCAAAAAGAAGGTTCCAGAATTTCAGGCTTTGCATTCAACTCTGAGATCTACCTGGAATCTGGTAATACATCTAAAACATATAGTGAATCCAAACCAGGATCTTCCTTTTAGAATTGGCTGGTGTCCTTCAATTAGGAAGGTAATAAAATATGTTAGGACTGCAGATCATACAAAGTGCTGCTACTATTTATGAAAAGCCTAAGTGAATTCTAACCCATCTGAGATAATGCTTTAGAAAATCACATTGCCAGTTAGAACTACCATCTTTTCTGTATTCGTATTTACCTGCCTATAGCTGTTCTTCCTTTTCTCTTAACCAAGTCTTCCCTTTCTCCCTTCTCTAAATTCATTTCACCGCATGTTCTGGACTTGCTGTCCTTTGGTAAACAAACTCTCATTTCTAATTTCTCACTTTCACATTCCCTTCATCTTCCTGTTACAATGGCAATTAGTTTCTTCCTGTCTTGTACTCTCATAGAAAGACTAATTTTCTCGTAAACACTTTTTAACTAAAGATTGAGAGTTGGAGTGTCAGATATGCTTGATCTCCAATGCTGCCTTTACATCTGTCCTGTTCCTTCCTTTTTAAAATAGGCTTGCTTCTTTCTTTAAGACATGCCACCCAGCTACAGCTTGGTGTATCTTATTATTATTCTATATCTTATTATTATTATTATTATTATTATTAAGTAAATGTGCCTCCAGTTACTATAGAATTTAAAACCTATATTTTGTCTCACTCTCCATCTAAATATTTGACCACATTTGTTCTGTGAAATTCATGTGGAATTTCCAATGGTACATGGCAACTTACTGACTGAAATATATCATATTCAGTGAATTTATCTTTATATCTGTTCTCATTGTTACATTTGTATTTCTAATAACGTGAATTCCTACATCACATCACTGCAATATTTTGATAGTTTTGCATCAATTTTTTTTCCCATTTATTTTATTGCATTTTAGGATTTGGGGTACATGTCAAGAACATGCAAAATTGTTGCATAGGAACACACGTGGCAGTGTGATTTGCTGCCTTCCTCCCCATCACCTACATCTGGCATTTCTCCCCCTGCTATCTCTCCCCAGCTTCCCACCCCCCACCCTCCCTCCCCTATTTCCCCCCAACTGACCCCAGTGTGTAGTGCTCCCCTCCCTGTGTCCATGTGTTCTCATTGTTCTAATTTAGTTGTTTCCACTATATATTTTATTTGGCCTATTGATAATTCCAATTCTGAAGTAGACAACTTAGTTTCTCTTTATTAAAATTCCCTATCTACTCTACCTGTATCTATTTTATAGCTTACACTTTAGTTTTGCTTTGTTTTTCTCTTGTCTATTTCATTTTTACTTTTTGGCATTCTAGTGGGCTAAATGTTTTGTCATGAAAACTCTGTCACCAACAACTTAGCCATATTCCCTATTGTCCATTTTTTAAAACTCTTCTGAAAAAACTCTAGTCTTGGGAAACTCCAAATGAAAATTATCTCACACTGAGGCTGCTGAATACTGTGGTAGTAAATTGTACAACTTTTGGATTGTGGCCACCATAAATTTAAGTGTTCAACTTCATGTTTGCTTTCAATATTGCAGAACAACCTTCCATTTCCTTCACCACCTCCCTTTCTCATTTATCGCAATAGCTATTTGAAAAGTTTTCAATGGCTTTAAACTTCTGACCCTATAAACTCTACTCTATACTCAGCAGATAAACTCACTTTCGACTTATTGAGAAAATAGGCACCAACTTTCTGTCATTACACCTATAAATTTACTTGCATTGCCACTACTAAATCTGCTTTTTTTTCTTTATTGTACTTTAGGTTCTGGGGTGCATGTGCAGATCATGCAGATTGTTGCATAGGTACACACCTGGCAAGGTGGTTTGCTGCCTTCGTCCCCTCATCACCCACATCTGGTATTTCTCCCCTCATTATCCCTCCCCACCCTTCCCAACCCTCGCTGTCCCTCCTCTACCCTCCAACACTGTCTGCAGTGTGTGATGCTCCCCTCCCTGTGTCCACATGTTCTCTTAACCCCAAATCCACAGAATATACATTCTTCTCAGCACCACACTGCACTTACTTACTTTAAAACCGACCACATAATTGGAAGTAAATCACTCCTCAGCAAATGCAAAACAACGGATCATAACAAACAGTCTCTCAGACCACAGTGCAATCAAATTAGAACTCAGGATTAAGAAACTAACTAAAAACTGCACAACTTCATGGAAAATGAACAACTGGCTCCTGAATGTAGACTGGATAAACAATGAAATGAAGGCAGAAATAAAGACATTCTTTGAAACCAATGAGAGCAAAGACACAACATACGAGGATCTCTGGGACACATTTAAAGCAATGTCTAGAGGGAAATTCATAGCAATAATGCTCACATGAGGATCAAGGAAATGTCTAAAATCAACACCCTATCATCAAAATTGAAAGAGTTAGAGGAGCAAGATCAAAAAACTCAAAAGCTAGCAGAAGACAAGAAATAATTAAGATCAAAGCAGAGCTGAAGAAGACGGAGACACACAACAAAGCCCTTCAAAAGATCGACAAACCCAGGATCTCGTTTTTTGAAAAGATCAACAAAATAGATAGACTGCTAGCCAGACTAACAAAAAAGAAAAGAGAGAAGAATCAAATAGATGCAATAAAAAACGATAAAAGGGACATCACCACCAACTCCACAGAAATACAAACTACCATCAAAGATTACTACAAACAACTCTCTGCACACAAACCAGCAAATCTGGAAGAAATGGATAAATTCCTGGACACTTGCACTCTGAGTGCAAGTGTCGGTTTTAAAGTAAGTAAGTGCAGTGTGGTGCTGAGAAGAATGTATATTCTGTGGCTTTGGGGTTAAGATAAATGGAATTTATCCATTTCTTCCAGATTTGCTGGTTTGTGTGGTTAGAGTTAATAATTGGTTTGTCTATATTTGCTATTTCATCACTTACTTTTCATGTTATTGTAATATAGATTTTATTACCAGGGGTCTATTGAAATTTAACAATTATTTCCTTATTGATATACCCTGCTTCAATTCTCATTTGATCTGTAAGTTGATTATCAGAGTAGCAAATTGTGAATTTGCTGCTTTGCACTTCAAGAAAAGCCATGAGAAATATCATGCTTATTTAATGGTTTCCAATGCATGATATAGTTAAAGAAATTTGTGTTAGAGTTCTCCAGAGAAACAACCAATGTGTGTGTGTGTGTGTGTGTGTGTGTGTGTGTGTGTGTGTGTGTAAAGAGAGAGGTTTATTTTAAATAACTGGTTCCTGTGACTATGTGGGGTGGTAAATATAAAATCAGCAGACCAGGTCAGAACAATGGAGACTTAGAATTGATGTGTTGTGAGTTCAAAGGCAATCTGGAGGCAGAATTTCTTTCTTCATAGGGGACTGCAGTCTTTCTTCAGTTTAAGGATGAAGGTGAGACCCACCCACACTATGGAGGGTAATCTGTATTACTCAAACTTTACTGACTTAAATATTAATCACATCTAAAAAAATTCCTTCACAGCATCATTTAAACTGGTATTTGATCAAACATCTGAGCATCATAGCCTAGCCAAGCTGAAACAAAAAATTAACCATTGCAAAGGTAAGATTTTATATCTAATCTGTGGGAAAAATATTTTATTTTAGAGATATTTGAAGGGATGGGAATAACATCAAGGTATACTTGTAGCATTACAATCAATAAAAATCACAACATTTCTTTCATGAATTGTTATTTTTAGTGTTGGGTTAAAGTATTATTTCCTTATCTGACTAAATTTCTGAAGATTAATAAATTTTCAGTTTGGTACATGTAATTTTATATCAGAATTCACTAAATAGGGAATTAGCAACTTATTTTCACTCCTCCAGTGAGAAAAACTAAATGTTCTGTACAGCATCATGTGATAATTCACATAAATGAAGTAGAATTACATTATTTCCATTTGATTCTCATTTTTGAAATAAAAAATGTCTTATAGTTTCTGACTTAAATGCTTTGTGCTTATTGAAATTCTAACAGATTATGTTTAAAAACTGCTACATATTTAAGTTAAATTCACGCAAGTTATCAATGCACCAATTTAATATGAATAAGCCTTTTTTTTTTCTATGAATAAGCCTTTTAAATAACATTATTACTAGCAGGAAAACAAGAACCATCAACCAGAAAAAGTGATATTCTAATAATACATAAGCAATAGACTTAGAAAAACATCAAATAATTTCAATGAGGTTAAGGTCATTTTTAACTTCCCAGTTTAAAAAAATAAAGAATACATGCAAAATAATAAGTAAAAAGTTAAAGATGTTCAGGAAAGTTTATGCTGTCTTTGCAATTTTCATTTTTAGATAACAAATAATTCTCATTTATGGACATAATCATCAAACAATTTATTTTCTCTCCTTTTTATCATTTTTATTATTAAAATGGAGCTTTTAATTTGCAGATGCTGATGCCATATGGGAGGCTAGGTGATGTTATATCAATAAAAGCACCCTGAAACACTTCCAGTGTTTCCAGTAGAATCATATCAAGCTTTTATTTCTTTGAAATATTTCCCTATTTTTTCTAGATAATAGAATTGAAAGTAAATATTTGTAGAATGTGACAAATAGTAAATAAATTTATGTGAAGTTAAGTAAAATTGGTTGCTTGGAATCAAGCAACAAAAATAGTCAACCTAATTTCAAATTTCTGAATTGGCATTCGTCTGTGGACTAATTGCTTAAAACAGACACATCTGCTGGTAGTTTTATACTTAAAAGGAATCTTATTTGCAATTATGTATGATACTTTGAATCACATTAGCCAAAGATATTAAAACATAATGCCACGTAAATGTCCGTTTGCTATTCTATCTCCTCCATACATACTTTTTTCCTAATTGTAGTGTAAATGCTCTGAACCTCACTAATCTAGACCACTCATATGTAGGTCAAATCACGTCTAGTGACACTAAAAAAAAAAAAAAAAAGAAAGAAAAAAACAGTCCTTTTAATTTCCTTTAATTTTTGTGGTGGTGGGAAGTAAAATAAGTTACTGTAACTCCTTACCTTTGGTTCCATGCTTGCTTTATTTTATTCATTTTTTTTTTAAGTTCAGGTGCAATTTATATGGCAGTAAAAAATAAAATGCTAAAATAGGAACTGAAGGTACAGAAAAAAACAGAACACACAGTTCTAAGTGTTCTATTTGACAAATTTTGCTGATTCCATATAAACGTGAAACATACAAAAGGAAAACAAAAAGCAAAGAATGACGAAGAAAGTTCCAAACTGTTAGGGAAATGGCTGCGCTTTAGTCAGGAGTAGGCCAAGGCGAACTTCCGGTGCCGCGTGACTCGGTGGGTTTGGAACGCAGGTGTACAACTCTGCACATCATGTAACCACTTCATGTGAGGCACATTATGTAACCACTTCCATGAGCACGCTTGGCTCGGAGCCATTATTGTCTGTAAAAAGTGTAACTACCCTGCTGATGCTGTACATACGGCTGGCTTGCTTGCTCCCAGAGAGAGAACAAAGCTATGTAGAAACTTCTTAGGATTCCTCAAGCGTTCTTTCAGCTGCCTGCCACTCGTCCACCTACTACCTTCGGTCCTCAGCTTGAGCTGGATCCTGACACTGGCATGACACCCCTAGTCGGCAAGATACCTAGATGAGTGAGACTTTGATCCCTGCCGTTTTCAGGTCAACCACGTGGCCACAACATGGGTTGTGTAACCTGGTGGCGGCTGTGCTGCTGGAATGGGCCAGGGTGGAAACCTGAGTGGTGGTAGATGTGTCTCCTACAAGCATGGAGAAGGCACTGATGGAGCTGGAAGCACAGAGCATAGAGAAGGAGCAAGCCTTTGACAGCAGAGTTGGATGGGCATTTGTGACTGTGCTGCGGGAAGTGCAAGCTCAGTCCCTACGGAACCCCGAGGGGAGGTGTGGGATTTAAAGAAACAGTGGAGCCAGCGTCCAGGAAACCCCTGCCCGCCGAAATACTTTGTCTGTGGGATGAGGGATGAGATTGTACATCTTGTTCAAATTATGAGATGGAAAAGCTGTCTTCTATCATGACACTCCTCCGCTTCCTCAGCGACTGCAAGTAGGCGGCTGGCACAAGGGTAAGGTGACCACACCTTGACTGAGAGACTATGGGCAGCCATAGGGACTGCGTGGAACAATGCTGTTGAAATACTCGAAACTGTCAATAGGTGGCAGTCATATACAGATTTGTGCTTCTATTTGATTAGGGAACTGGCCAAGGTGCCCAGGTTAGAAAAACACCAGACGACTGGACACCACATGTGAAATTAGCAATGCACTTGTCCCCACCAACATACATCAAGTGCCAGCACTGGTAGACACCAGCACAGATACATTCTGGGGGTGGACATTCTACACAGCTTGGTAGCTGTCCCTGGTCTATCACGGACTTGATGGACCACTTGACGATGAAATTGTAACAGTACCATTACGTGGTGGGCTTGGCCAATGGATTTTTGTCCATTGACATTGTTCTAGAGGCCCAGAAACAGCTTGCCTTCATGGGTCGATGACAATGGACTTTCACAGTGTTGCCACAGGGTTATATGTATAGCCCCGCCGTATGTCATGGTCTCATTGATGATACTATGTTAACTTCTGATTAACTTGCAGATTTAGAAATGGCAATGCTCCTCTTACCTGGGATTGGAATAGTACTGCTGAGACCACAAGCCCTACAGGAAGTTGACCAGGAGTGCCCGTTTGAGCTGGATGTGCAGGTGACCACACATGGTTTTGGCTGGGGTGTCTGGCAGTGCATGGAGCACTTTAGAAAGCCATTAGGTTTTTGGCCCCAACTTTGGAAAGCAGCTGAGCTCTGGTATTCCTGGACAGAGAAACAGCTAGCAGTTGTATATGCTGCCCTTCAGGTTCATGAAAGCGTGACAAGACGGGCTACAGTTGTCATGCTCCAAGTGGGACACATACTTGGAGCAGCGATACTGTGAATATGAGTCCCTTAGCAGCAGAGCTGCAACAGGTCTTGGGACCCATAGTCCTGATGCAAGATAAGGCCAAGGGGTCTGGGGCACCCCTAGATGCCAAGCCGTCACCATTTAAGGAAGGGTGTCCCCGTATTGCCAATGGTGCGTGATACACAGATGGGTCTAGCCTCTGTGCCTAGTACATGCACAGTACTAGGTGTTACTGCTGCCTGGACCACTGTTGCAGTCCAACCTAGTACTGATACCATATGACTTGAAACTGGATGTGGGCAAAGTAACCAGTGGGCTGAACTTAGAGCAGTGTCGATGATGATCAGTAAAGAGGCGACACCTATGGTAATCTGTACCAATAGCTGGTTGTCTACTGAGGCTTAACCTTGTGGTTAACTACCTGGAAAATACAGAAGTGGCTAGTTGGTAACAGTTCATGTGGGATAAAGTCATGTGGCAAAACCTAAGGGAGGAAGGATGACCCTCCCCAACTAGGAATGGAGCTGAATGGTAACCTGTTGTTGCCTGGCTCAATGTCCCTGAAGGCAAGGGAACAGGAAACCTGGCTGTGGCCATGGACCCTCCAAAGCCTCCCACTGCTGATGGTTGGCCATCGCAGCTCTCTGGGAGGAGGGCCTCTGGTATGACTTGCATGCCACTCCTTGGATGTTCGATACATGGCCCCCATGGTTGACTGTTTGTTCATAAGAGAATAGTCATGGAGGGAACCCTTCTCTGGTGGACATATGTACTGTCTGCATGGCCTATTACGAGCTCCCCTGTGACTCTGGCATGGATACAGGAGCCAAAGGAACCATGGGGAGTTGAGAAAATGTGGTACCATTGCCCAGCGCAGATACCTTTGGCGGCTGCCTTGCTATCCAGAATGAAAGATTAGCCTGTATTTTGCCAGAGGGATGTGATTTACCTCTGTTCATACCTGTGCCTGCTCTGTTATTTCGACAGTAGGCTAACATGCTCCAATTGCACTGTGGACCAACACTGAGGTGACCGATGTTTCCAGCAGTTGGATCTCTGCACCACCCTTCTAGCTGCAACCCAGACAGCTTGTCTTGGCACATGCATTCGGTGTCTGCAAAGAACTAGACATGGCTGGACATTTGGGGTCCCATGGCCAATGCCTGGAATGCAACGTCGCAAGCCTTGAACAATGGACGCTGCAAGACCCATGGTGTGCACAGTCCCTGGTTAGCCCATAGTGTTTATCATGGGTGGGACTGGCTAGTGAGGTAACATGTCGTACCCCTGGTCCATGTGTTGTGATGCATAGAACAACATTGAGGTAACACAACTGTGGGATGGGTACCCATCATAGCCTGTGCAAACATAACACACGTCACCACACAAGATTTGGTGGAACAAGCAGCCCCACCAAGGTCAGGCCCTGATGGGCTTTGTGCCCCCTGGGAGTTTATGGGTCTGTGGGGACACAGGGTGGCCTTACCCAGCAGCAAACTGGACTGGATGTTGTACCTGGGGGTGGCCTTATGTACCTGCCACTGTTCTCCCCACATTGCCCACACACCCGTATAAGTGGGAAGCGCTAGACTATCAGTTTTTGCAAGTGCCATGAGCCCCCTGGTGGTTCTACCCCTTGAAAACGACTAATCCTAGAGACAGTGTCCTAACTGTAGAAGCACAAGTTACTGCTTTTGCAGAGCACACCTCTCGGGCTCTGAATTACACCTGAGTAGCCCTCATCCTGTTCATGGATGAGGTTGATCAGACGAAAAATGTGGTACTGCAAGACTGAATGGCTTTACACGTAGTAACTGCTGCCCAAAGAGGGACCTGTGCCCTTTTAGGAACACAATGTTGCACCTTTACCCCTGAAAACAGGCAGAATATAATAGCAGCCCTGCAAGGGATCTCACAGGAGATTAAGGTGGTCGAGAGCTTTACTGATGACCCCTTGCAGAGACGGTGACCATCTCTAAGCTCTGGCCTCCGCTGGGCCCTAATATTCATAAGTAGCATGGCTAAGATGCTAGTAGTGAGCTGTTGCTCTTTGTATTGTAGTTGTGGGTTATAGATTCAGGGCTCTGCACTATGGATACATGTCCTTGCCGAATGGATGCCCTTGACTAGGGGGTGGAATGTAAGGGAAATGACTGCACTTTAGTCAGGAGTTGGCCAAGGCGGCCTTCCAGTACAGCATGCCTCAGGGGATTTGGAACACAGGCACCCAACTCTCCACATTATGTAACCATGCCACGTGAGGTGCATTAGGTGCCCACTCACATGAGCTCATGCTTGGCTCAGAGCCACTATTGTCCATAAAAGGTATAACTCTTCTGCTGATACTGTACATATGGCTGGCTTGCTTGTGCCCAGAGAGAAAATAAAGCTACGTCAAAACTCCCTATGATCACTTGAGTGTTCGTTCAGCTGCCTGCCACTTGTCCACCCACTGCCCTCAGTCCTCAGCTTGGGCTGCAACCTGACACTTGCGTGACACCCAGTCTTTATTTCTAGACAGATACCCCTATATTCTTATCTGGGTTTGTTGTTGTTGTTGTTGTTGTTATATCTCTCGCCATAGATTAATTATAACTAATCAGGAACTTGGTAAATAGAATTACATATTATGTTATCTTGGGTGACTGACTTCTTTCACTCATTTATCTGTTACATTTACCAGCACATATTTTTAATTGCTGAGCAACATCTCATTGTTTAAATACATTACAACTTGTTTATCTGTAACCCTGTTCATGAACATTTAGGTTGTTTCCAATTTGAGTCAAACGCTGAATCTCAGAATAGCAGTAAGTTTAACATTTTAAGAAAATGTCAAATTGTCTACCATAGAAGCTATACCAATTTAGCATCCATGACAATCACCTAGGTAATGGACAGGAAAATTTCTTTAGAAAAGGAAAAAAAGTAGATTAAGACAAAATAAGATGTGAATAGCCAGGTATCAAAGAGGAATGTCTTCCCTGACTGAATTATCTTTGCCAAATGATAGTTCCAGTAGGCAATAGAAAAGTAAGGCAAGAAAATAAAATAAGACTTCAAATGAAAGGCTAGGGAGTCCAATGAATTTGGTAGTATTCCAAAGGCTAACATAATCTTTGCTTTTTAAATTCATCATATAACCACTCACAACCTCAATTTTCTTTTCTCTGGAAAAGATAAGATATGCATGCCCTTTGATTTCAAGGTAGCAGATAATTGGATAACTGAATTGCAACAATTTCACAAGCTTGAATAATTAAACAGACTTAAAAGGACTCACATTTTGCACTCCTATAAGGCCTTACTGTAATTAATACCAAAGAGCTGGAGAAAGAAAGTGCAGGCAAGCGTGGGGACCCAAAAGACTTCCAGTGGCTGCTCCCTCTGCTTCTTCCTTAGTGGTCTAGGATGCACTAATTTTGGGATTGCAAATCCTCTGTAAAGAATCTTGGGTTCAGTGTAACTTGGGAAAAAATTCCTATCAAGGTGTTTTAGGTCCCACTGTTCAGGTAGCCAAACCAGGCTCAGTTACACCAGGCGTAAGACACCAATGTGCACAACCCTAATCCAGCTGGTCCAGGACACCCCAGCAAGTTTTAAATATTAAACTATTCAAAAGCTTATTACTTTATATTTAGCCATATCGTTTTTTTTTTTTTCTTTTTGGACAGGATCTTGCTCTGTCACCCAGGCCGATGTGCAATGCGGTGGCATGATCACTGCTCATTGCAGCCTCGATCCCCCAGGCTCAAGCCATCCTTCTGCCTCAGCCTTCAGAGTAGCTGTGACTCCAGGCATGTACCACCATACCCAGCTAAAATTTTTTGTGTGTGTTTTGTGGAGACAGGTTTTCAATCTGTTGCTCAGTCCGGTCTTCAACTGCTGGCCTCAAACTATCCACCTGCCTTGGCCTTCCAAAGTGCTGGGATTACAGGTATAAGCCACCATGCCCAGCCTGGCCTTATCTTAACCAAGTGAATTTGAGGTATCCATAGAGATAAGCATGGAGCAGACTTAGTCCAGCAATAAGATAACTATATCTTATACATCATTAGTAAGGGCAATGAAAGGAAGCTAAAAAACCATTATGAGCAGGTTTTCTATGCCTTTTTTTTTTCCTCCAGTGCTTTAAACTATTTTTATTACTTTAAATTGTATTTTAAGTTCAGCGGTGTATGTGCAGGTTTGTTACACCGGTGAAATTGTTTCATGGAAATTTGTGGTACAGATTACTTATCATCCAGTTATTGAGCCTAGTACCCATCAGTAGTTTTTCCTAATCCTGTACCTCCTCCCAACCTCTGCCCTAGGACAGACCTCAGTGTGTGTTGTTCCATTCTGTTGTCCATGTGTTCTCATCATTTATCTCTCACTTACAAGTGAGAACATGCAGTCTTAAGTGTTCCATTTCTGCATTAGTTATGGGTGGCCTCCAACGCCATCCATATCCCTGCAAAGGATATGATCTGGTTCTTTATCCTTAATAAATGATTAAAGCTAGGCTGGACTCCAGAGATGGAGGTTGTAGTGAGCTATGTTCACACCACTGTACTCCAGCCTGGACAACAAAACTAGACTTCAAAAAGAATTTTTTTAAATGGTTAATATTTAAGAAGCCATTGATATTATTTTTATATTCGGGAGTCACTTTGTTCTAAAATTAAACTTTTTAAAATTTTTATTAAAATTTAAGCTATTTTTAATATACTTCAGTTTCATTTACCTCATTGAAATGTGTTTCTCTTCGGGGTTTCTCAAAGTTGCTCTTTTCAGGTGAATATAAAAGGCAATTAAAACTAGGGTCATGTTGAAATGTGTTCTGTTCCTCCCTCTTCTGTTTCACTTAACTCTAGTAAGCTTCCATTCCCTCTAGTAAAAACTTCTCCATGTTTCCACTATATATTAAATACATTGCATATATGTATATATTTAATATTGCATATATTATATACCTCTTCTCTTCAAACTTATGGGAATTGGTACTTAGTTTTGCTAAGTCAATCATTAGGATGACTTCTCCTTAAAAATAAAATAACCTTTTCTTAACAAACCCTCAAGTAATATGAGTACCCTGGGGATGGCTTACTCTAATCAATACTCTCTTTAATCTTAATTATTTCAGGCCAACGCCTCGACCTGATTAAAGCCCAGCTTGATTCTGAGGATTACTAGTAGCGTTGTATAAGGTTGTCACCAGCTCTTCTTTCAGATATATAATCAAGGCCAAAAAGTCACAAACATTGTAGAAACAATGATTAATTTCTTTAAAGAATAAATATAAAAATAAACAAGAATTACAATTGTAAATTGATAAATTTTATTAGTAAATCACCAAATAATAATAATGGAATAATCTTGCTTTTGACACATTCTACTTTAGAAATAGTTTTGATATATAAAAGTATTATGTAATACACTTCAACTGTATACCTTATAAATAATGATCAAGAATTTGAATGAGATAAAAGAATGAATTGCATGCATATTCTTACATTTCTAGTTAGATTTCTATTTTGAAGATAATTGCATATATACTAGTTTCCAATATGAAACTGTAAAGCCAAAGCATACATATATATTTCTGTTACATGTTTTAGATATCTCAATACAAAAAATTAAGTTTAGTTTAGTAGTACCCAACTGTTGCTTTAAAACCTTAAGTTTGCTGAACTTGCATCACTTTAAGCAGCTGTAATCCATACTCCAAAGTTATTCATTTATTTTTCCTTTCATATAACCCTAAACTGTAAAACTTTAAATTTCATTCTTGTACAGTAATTTTGCCTTAACCATCGTGGAAGATAGTGTGGCAATTCCTCAAAGACCTGAAGAGAGAAATAATCATTCCACCCAGCAACATCATTACTAGGTATATGCCCAAATAAATAGAAATTGTTCTATTATAAAGACTCATACACATGTATGTTCATTGAAGCACTATTCACAATGGCAAAGACATAAAATCAAACTAAATGGACATCAATGATAGACAGGATAAAATATCATAATACATATACAGCATGCAATACTACACAGCCATAAAAAAAGAGCAAGATGATGTCCTCTGCAGGAAAATAGATGAAACTGGAGGCCATTGTCCTTAGCAAACTAATGCAATAACAGAAAACCAAATACTGCATGTTCTTACTTATAAGGGGAGCTAAATGATGAGAACACATGGACACAGAGAGGGGAACAACGCACACTGGAGCCTATTGGAGCATGGAGGGTGAAATGAGGGAGAGGATCAGGAAAAATAACAAATGGGTACTAGGCTTAATACCTGGGTGATAAAATAATTAGTACCACAAATCTTCATGAAACAAGTTTATCTGTGTAACAAAACTGCACATGTATATTTGAACTTAAAAGTTAAAAGCAAGATGTCTCCATAGGAACTTTAAGTCCTTTTGTCTTATGTAATAGTAGCATGGATCAACTCTATTACAAGAATGAAGGAAATAAAGAAAGCACAAGAGAATTATATATAATGATATATTAAAGAATGTGGTCCAGAGATTTAGCAGTCTCTGAGTAGTCATTGCAGTCTCTGAACATGAGGTTCTCATTGATACACTCTGTAGTAGTTACTTACATTTAAAATTCTAGACTGTATTTCTCTTTAAAGATGATTTCCTTATATAAAAACATTTTATACAGTTATACTTTCTTCTTGATTGCTAAATTTGTTCATGTGTATGTGTGTGTGGATACAATATTTTTCTTGATGATACAGGATACATGAATTTTAAGCCATTTAATGCATAAATCAATTATGAACTACCATGTTTTAAAATTGTACATATATTTAAATAAAATATTAAATGTTTAATATGCAAGTGTAATTGTTAATCATTTAGAATGCAAACTTAATAAAGATTCTGGATTTTTGTCTAAAAAGTCAGATTAGAAACTAGAATACAATGAAGAAGTCACTAATTCAATATTATTAATTTATACTATGATTATTTTCTGTAATAATATATATGTAACACGTAATTGCAAACTGTCTCCTTTTATCATGTCTACAATTTAAGAAACAATAGTGGTAGTTTTGCTATTCTATAAATTGAAGAGTAATCAATTTGCAAACGACTAAATAACAGTAGAAAAATTACATTTTAAAAAAAGTGCTTGGAGAATTGGGAAAAATATATGAAATATTTATTTATATTCAAAAGTAGTTTAAAAAGCAAAACCATTCAGGACATAGGCATAGGCAAGGATTTCATGACTAAAACGCCAAAAGCATTGGCAACAAAAGACAAAATAGACAAATAGGATCTAAATAAACTCCAGAGCTTCTGAACAGCAAAAGAAACAATTAGGGTGAACCGGCAACCAACAGAATGGGAAAACATTTAACAATCTATCCAACTGACAGATGACTTATATCCAGAATTTACAAAGAACTAAAACAGATTTACGAGAACAAAAACAAACAAACCCATTCAAAAGTGGGCAAAGCATATGAACAGACACTTTTCAAAAGAAGACATATATGAGGCCAACAAACATGAAAAAATGCTAATCATCACTGGTCATTAGAGAAATGCAAATCAAAACTACATTGACATACCATCTCATACCAGTTAGAATGGTAATCATTAAAAAATCTGGAGACAACAGATGCTGGAGAGGATGTGGAGAAATAGGAATATTTTTACACTGTTGGTGGGAGTGTAAATTAGTTCAACCATTGTGGAAGACAGTGTGGTGCTTCCTCAGGGACCCAGAAATAGAAATTCCATTTGACACAGCAATCCCATCACTGAGTATATATCCAAAGGATTATAAATCGTTCTATTATAAAGGCACATGCACACGTATGTTCATTGCCGCACTGTTTACAATAGCAAAGACTTGGAACCAACCCAACTTCCCATCGATGATAGACAGGACAAGGAAAATGTGGCGCATATACACCATGGAATACTATGCAGCCATAAAAAACGATGAATTCATGTTGTTTGTAGGGATGTGGATGAAACTGGAAACCATCATTCTCAGCAAACGGACACAAGAACAGAAAATCAAACACAAAATGTTCTCTCTCATAGGCAGGTGTTGAACAATGAGAACACATGGACACAGGGATGGGGGCATCACACACTAAAGTCTGTTGGGAGGGTACTAAGGGAGGGACAGTAGGGGGTAGGGAATTGGGGAGGGATAACATGGGGAGAAATGCCAGATATAGCTGATGGGGTTGGAGTCAGCAAACCACATTGCTATGTATGTATCTATGCCACAATCCTGCATGGTCTTCACATGTACCCTAGAACTTAAAGTGCAATAAAAAATCACATCTTTTTAAAAAATAAAATAATAAAATAAAAAGCACATAAATATTAATTACAATTAATTTCAAAAGTGGTTTTAGAAATAATAAATATACTATTTATATCAACATATCAATATATGTATCTGTCTTTATCATATAATAATATCTTTTCATAATCATGAGGAAATGCAAGGATCAGGTCCTATTTTGTTTTGCTGGTTTGGAAACATTACTGAAAATTTGCTGCAGAATAGACTTTAGTTCTTCCTCATAAGTAGCTTCATGTAAACAAATGAGATCACCTCAAAAGTAGCCTTCAGACGTATGCAATTGTATAGAATATTACATAAGATTAGTTTAATATTTTCTGTGAAAAGAACACCTAACATAGAATCTACCCTCTTAATAAATTTGAAGTACAAAATACCATGTTGTTAACTACAGGCACTACATTGTACAGCTGATTTCTAGAACTTATTTATCCAGCATAACTGAAACTTTTATGCCCTGTATAATTTAAGTAAACGCAATTCTCTGTATGTCAGTTATACCTAAATATAGCTGTTAAAATAAAGGAAAAAAGATTAGTTTGATGTTATTCAAACATATGAAACAGTACATGTTTTTCTTCCAGTCTTAATTATTTTTCTAAGTATTACTGGAGCATTTGCAAAAACTTTTGATATTATCATAAACATTGTGCTGCCAGTTGTTGTTGTTTAACCAATGAGCATTATCTCTTAAATTAAATGATATATGTGAAAAAACAAATTATTTATGCTTATTCATAAAAAACTTTTCCCATGTGTTTAATTAGTCTTCATGCAAACATACCTTTCATTGCCTAATGTGTTTTTTCCAACCATTATATTTTTGTTTTAAGGGTAATCTCTTTAGTATTAGTCAAAACATAGCATATTATTAACCCCAATATTAATTGCAGTTGACAAATACTGTATTTATTGTTTAACTTTGACTAAATGTTATGATGTAGCCACTGTTATTCCTCATTTTACAGGAAAAGAGACTAAGACTTAGAACAGAGACTTTGTGTAGCGTAGCAGTAAAGACAGAATAGTTTAATGAAAACACTGACATTTACTGGATGTGTATTGTGGGTAAAAGTCTTAAGCTCTAATTCTTCACTTTCCTTATCTATAGAAGTTAATTGTTTATTTTTTTCATATTAACAGAGAATATTATATGTATGTGTTGACTATTACCTTAAGGTAAATGGAAATGTATTATATCTTAATTGATTAGTCGTGATTCTGGTATTATTCTGTCAAATAGGAAAATAAAATTGTAAGTCTCTTAGGACGTTTTTCAAGTTATATCCATAGATATAACATAAAATTTATTTAAGGCTGAAAAACTGTGATACATATAAATGTGTTATTAGGCTTAAGATGTAAATGTAAAGAATCCTAAAATTAAAGCTATAAGCATTGCTGATTTTGAACAAAATTATTTTTTAGTATAGCATTTGTTTTAAAGGAAAGAAAAATTCTAAAATGGCATGGGTTCTATTGTCTCAATAAAAAATATACATTACAATAAATTTAAAGTAAAACAATCTACTGTGAAACCAAGGAGTTTTAAGAGTGGAAAAGAGAAAATGTGTTGTTTGTGTGAATCCTTGCTTGTGTCCTTCCCTTCAGCATAGACTCTCACTTTCTCAGTCCTGATTCACCCTCATGAAGGCAGACGACATTCAAGGTCCAAAAATGTGGGTCGTTAAATTAGTTTTACTGCCCTAGCATGTATGGAGCTTGGAGTGTCCGGATGCCTGAGTGCCAAGATGATACTACCCTCCCTTCTCAGTCCCAAGTGAACTGGTCCAGTCCTAGGATCCTAGGATGGTCTGTGCCTTTGTTTCCTGATAGCAGTTCTCCCTCTTTCATGTCTATTTTTTTGATTCCAGTCTTGAGGCTTTGCCCTTACTTGTATCTTCTTATTGTAAAAATGAATAAATAAATCTCAACTTAAAAGGACATTACTGATTGTTCTACACTATAATCCCAGAAAAATGCTTTTGTCATGTGATTTCTTCAAACAGAAAAACATCACTTTCACAAAACCAAGAAAATGTATTAGACCAAAGTCTATTTTGTAATATTTTACTTTATTGTTTTTATGTTTCTTTCATAATATATTTGATTGCAGAGCAGAACATCCTAAGAATATATTTTAAAACATTCCTACTCTCCAGCTTGTGAGGACTGATAATTAATGAAACTGTTGACATTTATTTGCCATGTGCTTTTTGAAGCAACTTAACTAATAACTAGAAAATGCTTAATTTTGAAATGTTGTTAGTTTTTCAACTTCCTTGTAAAACCATATCAGTGATTATCTTTAATGAATCTAGTAATTTTTATTTATATTACTGCAAATCTGACTTTAAAAGAAGCTATTTTATTGAATATCTCAATAGTCTTTCTGAGTGAAAGTACAAATGTATTACAAATAATGCAGTGTAGTCTGTGTAGCTTAAAGCTGAAATTATAAAGATTTTTTTAAGTAATAAAGATAAAACATAGCAGTAAAATAGAGCAAAATCAGGCAGGAGTCGGGGATGGCTTCAATGTCTTTATAGCTGACCACTAGAAAACAGGAATACAATGATCCTATTTAAATTAAAATGACATTTAACCTCTTTCAGGTTATGAACTTTTAAGCATAAGGAAATTAAATTTCCCCAATTGCATAAAATTGTCTTAGCGAAATGTAAAGTCAGTTACAGGTGAGCCATATGTTTAAATATTAAAGGAAACAATCTTAGTTATAATTAACCTTTCTTAAAATGATAGCGATGTGTAACATTTCTTATTACTATTGTCTCTTTTAAGTATTTATTATGTGATTAATAATAGCTTTTACTTTATAAATTTTGGAGCTCTGTTATTTGATATATAAATTTATTTGGCTATAAAATTAATTATAAAAATAAAGGTTTGGAAAACAGATTGAGTTACTAGCAACACTCTTTTAAATCACTGATATTTTTAAATATAACATTATCAAGGTTATACACTGTGGGTAAGCATCACACGAACAGTTAAATTGAAAAACAAACAAACAAACAAACAAACAAAAAAAAAACCACTTTACAAAGATTTTAACTGGTGACCTGTATTGTAAGAAACAGATTTTGGCATATGAGTGGTACATAGGTGAAAAAAATGACAGAGATTTCTGATGAGACTTGAAATGCTGTGTTACAGAACATTTATTTCATTTTGCTAATTATTTGATTTGTTATGATATTGCTTTAAAATTATTCCTTGGTATCCAGAATGCATAAATTATGCATTGGGAACTTTATTCACAGGGATTAAGTAGCAGAAAACAGCTTCATTTAATACGGTATAACTATTTATTTATGCCAGGGATATTGATATATTTTTTCACTTCTTTGTTCATGTGATGCATATTTGAATACAGTCAGGATTTGGATACTTCTTGAAGGAAATGTATCACTTTTATGACACAATAGCATAATTTTATGATTAAGAACAAGAGATGTAATTTTTAAGACTTGTAAGTGGTTCAAGTAATACAAAGAAACCTGTTTTTGTTACTAAATGATTTTACTTTTTACTCATAAGAAAGTTACTTGGCCTGTCACACTGGCTCATTCCTTTAATCCTAAGAGTTTTGGAGGCTGAGGCAAAAAGATCGTTTGAGCAAAGGAGTTTGAGATGCCTGGGAACCACTGTAATACCTCATCTCTACTAAAAATTAAAAAAAAAAAAAAATAGCTGGGAGTGGTGACAGTGCCTGGGGGCTGAGGTGGGAGGACTGCTTGAGCTCAGGACTTAATGGTCTACAGTGAGCTATGATCAATCATACCTCTGCACTCCAGCCTGGGCAACATAGTGAGATACTGTCTTAAAAAAAACAGAAAAGAAAATGACTAAATTCTTCCACAATATATTAATGAAGTAACAATGAAGACAATTAACTAAGGACTGAATTAGGAAGACATTTGTCACTGACTCTCAAACTGTAACATTTAATCTCCCATATGTTCATTGATTTAAGCTTCTAATGATAGTGCTGGAAGTAGTCTGTATTTAGAAATGTCTAATTTCTCATATGTACTTAATACAAATATATGCAAAAAATGAAGGTTTTCAAACATTTTCTGCTATTTTCAGTGACAAATAACTGTGAGCTAACTTAAGATAAATAATGACAAGAAATGAGAGCAAATGGTTGTAAAGGAACCATTTATTCATAGCCATCTCTCTCCTTGATCCACATTATTTGCTCTGCTAAGGGACTGTAAACATTACTTATCTCACCGATAAGAAACTGTTATTAATTTTAAATAATATGTTTTATTCCCCAGCATCTTCTAAATGATATAAAATCAGTGGATTATATGAGCGTACACATATTAAGAACTCTGTGGATGCAAATGCTAGAGAAACATGCTATTCTGTGAACTATATTATCTGTAGACAGGTTTTATATTTTGTTCATCTATCTATCCCTTTTGCAAGCTATAGTCTTGCCACATAATACTAACATAACATATATTGGCTTAAATGCATCTAGTTCAATTAAGTATGAAGCAAATAAACCAAGGTGAAGAGGAAATTCTAAGCACTGTTTCCATAGCAGTATATTCTCCACAGGAGTATTAAAGGAGAATACTGGAGTGGAACACAATATAAAAGAAAATATCTATTATGAGAGCCCATGTTACAGATTCTTAAACAACAACAACAACAACAACAACAAAAGTCCACTATTGCCTTGGACAAATTTGCTAATTGGATAAATTACCAAACTGAAGCTAACTTAAAAGACAAGAAGGAAAAATATTTCTTGAAAATACGTAAGATAATTTAACCTAGCCTGAAGGCTGTTTTCCAGGGTATTTTTCTGTAAAGAAATTAACGTGTCTACAATGTAAGATTTTCTTTGTATGTTATACAAGAGTAAAAGGGCAACAATAAATACCCTGTCACAAATTTTTAAATAATTGCTATCATGTAAATAAAATTGCACTGCAAATTAAAAAAACAAAAACAAAAAACAAAAAAAACAATTGCCCTTGGCCTTCTCATACCCAATTTAGGAATAAGGCTATTTTATATATGATGTGCTGGTGAAATTAAATACCAAATGTTTAGAAGTATCATCAACCAAGTTATACGGCTAAATTCCCTGAATATATTTTAATTAGCAAAATAAATTGTTGAGTTGAATAATTAACAAACTTTGAGTAGTAAAGATAAATGTTTTCAAAGCAATGTTTTACAAAAAGCAAGGGAATAAACTAGAATATATCTGGAATTATGTGTTTAGTGTGAGTGTGGGTAAATTTAAAATATTGTTTCATTTTCACATAGAAACAATTAATATTAATGTAAACAAAAAGAACAAAATGAAAATGCAAATAATCTCAAATTATAGCATAAAGTACTTCAAATATTGTAAAAATAATTGCTTACTTAAAAACATATGCCAATGATCAAAAAAGACAAATTTTAATATTTACACTTTATACTTATATATTTCCACAGGTTATGGCGGAACAACTTATTACATGAGTAAGCTCTTTAGTGGTTATTTGTGAGGCTTTGGTGCACCCATCACCTAGCAGGATACACTGCACCCAATTTGTAGTATTTTATCCTTCACCCCCTTCATACTCTTTCCCCTGACTGTCCAAAATCCATTGTGTTATTCTTATGCTGTTAAGTCCTCAAAGCTTAGCTCCCATTTATAAGTGAGAACATATAATATTTAGTTTTCCATTCCTGAGTTCCTTCACTTAGAATAATAGTCTCCAATCTCATCCAGGTTGCTGCAAATGCCATTAATTCACTCCATTTTATGACTGAGTAGTATTCCACTATGTGTGTGGATATGTGTGTGTGTGTGTGTGTGTGTGTGTGTGTGTGTGTGTCTGTATACATTATATATACACTTTGTGTGTGTGTTTATCACAGTTTCTTTATCCACTCATTGATGGATGAACATCTGGATTGGTTCCACATTTTTGCAATTCTGAATTGTGGTGTTATAAACATGCATATGCAGCTGGGCACAATGGCTCATGTCTGCAATCCCAGCACTGTAGGAGGCCGAAGCAGGAGATCAACTAAGGTCAGGGGGTCAAGGTCAGCCTGGTCAACCTGGTTAAACCTTGTCTCTACTAAAAATACAAAAAAA